>NC_091119.1:157091542-157391542 GCF_040183065.1 Periplaneta americana
GCATTTGCTCGTATTGGGTTGAGGGAAAACCCCGGAAAAAACCTCAACCAGATAACCTGTCCCGACCGGGATTCGTACCCGTGCCACCTGGTTTCGCGGCCAGACGCGCTGACCGTTACTCCACAGGTGCGGACTTATAAAAGAACATAAAGTGTATATATATATGTATATGGGAGAGTCGGGTAGTATCGGACATCGGGTAATATCGGACAGTGAGTTTCTTTCATCTACCACACGATGATAGTACCTGATTGACATGGTTACGTTTCTGTGATGTCGCATAGAGAAACGTAACCATGTCATTCAGGTACTACCATATGGTGGTAGATGAAAGAAACGCACTGTCCGATATTACCCGATGTCCGATACTACCCGACTCTCCCCTATATATAACGAAGTGATATAGTGTTAAAAGTTGTATAATCAAGATGTAAAAGAACAGATTAAATTTATAGTACGGTATATTTCTTTATTTCGAACTGTCAGTTACACATTTTCAGATCACATATGTCAAAAGTTAACAGACGGGTCCTGAAAGGTGCCTTCACTACCCGAACGATTGGAGAGAAGAGTAATGCTTTTCCTAGACCCCATAACCAACAAAAGAAACAGATCCTAAAATCAGAATCCACTGCCAACCAAAAGACTGAAAAGTCTGACCACATCACACCAGTTAAACGTAACCTAACAAATGAACAGAGTCGAAGAAGTCAAGTTTGGACTGTAAGTACATATTCTCAGGGTGAAAATAAAATAATCCTGCAGATTGAAAGTGACGTTAGCGTACACTTAAATGAATAGAAAAACCTATGTTATGTTTTGTGATTAAATGCACGGTTAATTAAAAATTGAGTTGGAAATTTCAGCAGTCTGGCAACATCGCCGCTAATACACTCATCTTTCTTTTCGTAATAAAGATGTAAGAGATCAACGAACTCAGGTCTGTCTGCCTTAGTGAACTATCTCTCATCTCCCTTTCTGGCTACAATGTTGCAAGATGGTCGCATCGGTTAGTGGTTTCAAATTAGTGGTTTTTAGATTAAATTTACACGAAAAACGCCCATACTATTGAAGTACGCCAGAGTGATAAATTATTCTTTATTAGTTTTTCTATTGATATGGACAAAAATCACGACCCTACTCGCAATAGTTATCGAATAAGAGAGTGTTAAACATTTGGAAAAAAAAAAAAACATTGTTTCTGAAAAAACTGAACTTTCCACCAACTGTTACATACAACATGAGCTATTCGCTGTGAAAATATGTAGGATTATTTCACTTCCATCCTGTATGTGTTCGGGGTCCATATATATGAAACACAAGGAATAACTTTAACTTAATTTCCATTTTACATTGGAATATAGGCCTTACTAACGTATTAGCAAAGAAATTGCCTTTTCTCTGAATGTGTATCCTATCATTTGTAATACGCGGGATAAGATCTTTTCATTATACTCAGCCAGTTGAATGTAGGGTAAGGTTGCCTAATTCCGTGACATATTTAATAAAGTCTATATTTATGCTAAAATTTTATTAAACATTTTCAAATAACACCTAATTGACGTTATTTTGACCTTTAGCTACAGTTTTTACAACATTCAGTGTCAACAGTTTCACAAGTTTGGTATATAATATATGATTCTTCATTGTTATACAGTGGCTCCTAAATCCGTGACAGGGGTGCAAATTCCGTCATAGTGGTTTCCTAATTCCGTGAGTGATATCCTAATTTCGTGATACTAAAATAATCCTCATTAATGCTCAGAAAACAAACGTGTATTTGGAAAAACACATTAAAGTCATGGTATATTGTTTTAATATGGATTAAGCAAGAAATTACAACATAGAAATAGGACCTAAACGACAAATTTCATAGAAAGTATTTGTGTAACTACAGGAATATATATTACATATTAATATATTAACAAACAAAATAAACTGAAAGTTAAATTCAATACAAAATTAAATTTGAATAAATTGAATTATAACACAATTATTTCTCATTATCTATATATCTAAAAACAGCAGTAATTAAGTTAAATATATGCCCTATTATTTTATTATAATTATAATTGATGTTTTCTATAACTTATTTCTATTATTATTTCCACGAACTATTTCCTGTCATAGACATTAATTTTCACACTTTAGCGTTGGCATCACTGGTCGAGTGAGCCACGAAGGAGAAATATGAAAATAAATTCGAAAATGGAAAAGCTCCTGTAACATTATTATTGTCTCATAATGTTTAAATAATTATACACATTGATTCAGCTGACTTTAATCTACAGTAATATATCATTTTTATAATGACATATTAATTCTTACCTGAAATATAAAATGTTTCTTCAGGAGCGGTTACAAGAGAAAGAAAAACTTACTGGTCAACCACCTTTCACTGAACAAAAGCTTCTGCGGTCGACTGCTTCTATTCAAAAGGCGGGTAGTGAATAGAATTGAAAAGAAGGCATCTGTTAGGTATTTCAAAAACTTAAAAGTCAGAGACCAGAAATCCATAGCTGTCAATTGAAATTTTATCATGGGATTAGGGGTATCACGGAATTAGGCACCTTTACCCTACACTGTAGACTATACTCAAAATAGAGGGTAATCGATTTTTAATAATCTTTTATCGAAGGTTTAATTTCGCAGCCATGCAGGTAATATGAGCAGCTAATCTACTGTGTAGATCTATCAATATGCGCAGTTTGAAAAGATGTTTCGACCTAAGCCTATTACTATAATAGTTTCTTCTTAAGTATTAATTTCCATTCCAGAAAAGTACGTCAAGAGCAACAACAGAAGAAAGTAAGGACTGTGACAATGAAAACTGTATACAACAAAGTAATAAGAAACCTCATCGGATCTACAAGAAATCTCAATTTACATCACGTCTACCAGTGATATTAAGCGTAGTGAACTTGGAGGGCCTTAATCTTGAAGCATTAAATGTACCTACCAAGCATAATTGTCCTTTCGACAAGAAACGTAAACCTACTTCCACGGAAAGAGAAATATGCAAATATAATTCATTTTCTTTTAACAATAGTAAAGAGAAGTGTACTAATCAGACTGTATCTTCACAGGACTGTCTGGCTACAACAGATATGATAGCCAATACATCAATATCAAACAGAAATTGTTCTAGAATTAAACAAGATTACGACAAAACTTTACGAAAGCTCAATGAATTTTCATTCGTCGATAGTTTAGAAAAAAGAAATACAACAAAGATAGGAAATAAGTTTCAATGCACCTATGGTCAAGATACTGACAACCATGATGTTCCAGCTGAACAATCAATTTCTGAAAGGAATAACATTTATACAAGCCAATCCAACGCGTGTATTCAGGCCCTAGAAACAAAAGTCCAGAGTAATGATACACATAATGCAGTTAATAAAGCAGGCATTGCACCAATACGTGAACAGAATAAAATTTACGGAGAGTATTCCAAATTATCCAGTTATAACAGCCCAGAAGCTCACGTATCTTCACATGACTGTGTTCAGTCTTCGCGTAGTGGTGTAACTTACGCGAAACTTCATGAAACATTGTGGAATCACACTAGTGCTTCTACTACTCAACAGTCAGGTCTATGTCCATTGAACTTTGTTACTTCCGAATCCCAGGAACTTGAAAGAGCAGTACACCTCTTAAATTCCTGGGGTAAATTTAGATTGCAGCCAATAGATAGTGAGACAATAAGACGAAAATGTCCGAAGAAAAATATATTTCCTTTTATAAACATGAAAACAAAGTCAGAGCCAAGCCGTTCTTCACAAAAATTGGAAAATCAGTTACCTTTAGTAAGAAAACAAAGTCCGAATTCGATTAATCTGAACGATGTGAATCAAAACATTGAACACAACGAAGAACATACTTCTAATACTGAAATAAATACGCGTATAATTTCAGTACATCCTTCAGAAATACACAGAAAGAGCAAAAATATAACGGAATCCTCAGAAAGTAAATATTTACCTAATATAAAATCTAAAGAAATGTCCTCTAAATGCAGAATGATACTACCAATTCACAATATAAATGATGATGTATGGACTACAACTGAGGGAACGTTAAGTACGGAACATAAAACGGCCATTACGGAATTTGATTCATTGAAGTGTAGAACTGAAAATCGGATAGCTTGTATGAATACCTCGTCCAAATGTAACATCAGTACACAAGTTGAAACAGCAATTGGAAATTTAGATTCCTCACATCGTGTAGTGTTGAAGCAAAATAATGATGTAAGCTCTGAACGGAAAGAATCATTAACCCCAGTAAAAATTCCAAAAACACAGAGTAAGAAAGTTGACAAAGGAATTGAAACAGTTTTGAAACTGAAGAGTGACTATCTCAAGTATTGTGGATTTATTGACACGGAGATTGAAAATGTAAACAACAGTCTAATGGCAAAGACCAGTCAGAGTTTCATAAATAAAAGAAATGAAACTCCTTTAACAGGCCATCCCTCTCTTAGGATGGAATCATCTTTTAAAGATGCAACAGACGCCAGTATAGTGGAGAAAAAGAAACCTTCGAGAAATGAATTCAAAGTGTCACACAAAAATTTGAGCTGTATTAAAAATAAATCAAAACTTAATCCCGCTGATGAAACTACGCCGTAACAGTCGGGAAAATAGGACCAAGTACTTCATCCAATATCAGTGGAGCATGGCAATGTTACTACTACGATTTCAATAATGAAAAGCATGACTGGTATTGTTTCCAATAAAATATTGATATAGTTGTAATAAATATAATATACTTACGGTAGTTACTTAAATAAATGTGAAACAATTATAAAATTTTTACAGCATTTATATCAATTATATAGTTGTAATACCTCTGACTGAGATTCTGGCTAATCTATCATACAGTAGGACAGTAGGCCTACATCTCACTTAACGATATGTGTCAGAGAAGAACAATAATTGTTGTAATTGATTAACTAGTGGACTTACTCGTGTTAATTATGTAAGTCTGTACGGCTTACAGCTGTTTCGGTGCTTCATCACACCATCCTCAGAGCTTACTAGATCTGGGCTCACTCTGTCTGTTGTGTGGGTGCGTTTGATTGTTGAAAAGTGTTGAAAAGTGGAGTCAAATAGTGTGTGTGTGTACTGAAATTGATCTGTGTGTTGAGAATTTGATCGGGATGTGTTTTAGTGTGTTTGTATATTTCGTATTGTTCTAGTGTGTTGAGTTTTTGGTTCTTGGGTTGTATGTGTAGGATTTCCATGTCCGCATTTATGTTATTGTATGTATGGTTAGCATTGGTTATGTGATCGGCGTATGTAGATGTATTGTGTCCTCTGGTTATTGCTTTAATGCCTTCTTTGTATCATGCGACAAGTTCTACATTGGACAGACAGGCAGATCATTCCAAGCACGCTACAAAGAAGACATTAAAGCAATAACCAGAGGACACAATACATCTACATACGCCGATCACATAACCAATGCTAACCATACATACAATAACATAAATGCGGACTTGGAAATCCTACACATACAACCCAAGAACCAAAAACTCAACACACTAGAACAATACGAAATATACAAACACACTAAAACACACCCCGATCAAATTCTCAACACACAGATCAATTTCAGTACACACACACTATTTGACTCCACTTTTCAACACTTTTCAACAATCAAACGCACCCACACAACAGGCAGAGAAGTACGAGATGACGACGAGATCTAGTAGGCTCTGAGGATGGTGTGATAAAGTACCGAAACAGCTGTAAACCGCACAGACTTACATAATTAACACGAGTAAGTCCACTAGTTAATCAATTACTTATATTCAAGTGTTAAAAGTAGTGTACGCAAGATTCAAAATGGATTATCAATAATTGTTGCATACATCTCAAGTCTGGTTAATGAAATATGTAAGTATGCAATGGAGGGGGAAAGGAACCGGTCACCTACCCTATTATCTTCTGGCTTAGTTGCCTCATGAGTGATGCCTTATTGGTGTCACTCAGAGGTTCCAACCAGTTTTCGCACTATTGACTATTCTCCGCGGCAGATCTCCAGCATGAACTTCACGGCTTCACGGCTCCCTCGAATCAGAGGCGTGCAGCGTTGCCTAATATAGGTGTATTACTATCAAGGGTGACATTGGCGGTCGGGCATTTATTTAATTCTGAAATTCAGTAGCTTAACAAGTATAAAGAGAATGAATTTCTAAATACACCGAAAAGAAACTGTAATTTTATGTCAAACCGTCCCGACTGTACAATTATTTTTAAGATAGGCCTACACGTTATAACGCAGTGTTCGACCTCAATGCATTCTGGAAAATATCGCTGTTGTTTAGAACACCTGCATCACTCAAAACAAGAAGAAATTCGTCCTGCGTGAATGAAGAAGACGCCATATTTCCTTAATGCGAATTAATATGTGGAAGATGGGAATTTCGTTGTCGTCAATTGTGGAGAATGGCGTGCGCGAGATGCTATATGAACCTAACCTCTCACATAATACTACACATCTAATTTAACCCAACTTACCTCTCTCACATAAAACTACACACCTAACCTAATCTAACCTCTCACGTAATACTACAATATTGCTGTCCTTGTTACGGCGAAACGGGAGCCACTTAGGCCCGTAACACACTTGAAGAGTTTTTGCTAGCGAGAAATGTGTTACGAGAAAGATGAGAAAAGACTTCCTCCACACACTTGGCGAGTTCTCGCTATCACAGATCACACCTCGCTATGATCATCTATGCACTGCCTTCATGCAGAAAGCATTTATCTGATTATAGTAATGACTCGTTGGGGGAAATATTATAGGTTATGTATTTACGTATATTAACGTACTTAAATTTATAACCTGTAAGTATATTGTCGTACTTTACAAATTACGTACGAACGCTTTGTTGAATCTGAGTATTCAGATGATGAGGAAATGGAGTTACATGAACATATTTTGTTCATGAAAAGAAGACGTAGGCCTAAAATTAAAGCCAGAAATATCTGAAAATCACATTGTATCTTGCGAAAATAAGGGCGAGTTTTGGACACTGGTAAACTGGTTTCGATTTGAATGGTGATACGTTTAGGCGTTATTTCTGGTTCAATGGACCACAGTTTTTTTGCCATTCATGATATGATAGAGAATTCTTTGTTATATTCTGATTAAAATTACGTAAACTGTTAAGGCATATAGATACATTATTTCAAATGTTTAATCAATACTATTAAATCTCATCAAAATAAAATATAGCCCTATTTATTTTCAGATAATCTGATATTTGTCTCCAGATTTCTTCTTTAAGTTTCGTGTTTTTTATATTTTTCATCCCGTGTATCATATAAATAGGCCTACGGGTGATATCGTACAAGTTCGATAAGTTTCTAACTGCAATTATCAGCCATCTTTCCTCATTTTCAAATAAAAACAATACAATTCATCGCTACCTGTGATATCTTTTTCTACATTCAATCGTCATAAAGAGTATAAAATCAAACATCTTTGTTAAATGTGTCAAGAAAATTCGCTGAGCTACCGATTTCAGCGAGAAACTCGCACGAGGTTTTAGCCTCGAGCGAGAATCTCTTCCAGTGTGTGGACGTCCATTTGAATCCAGTTATCAATTTTTTAATTTTCTCGCAACACATTTTCGCTGGCGAAAACTCTGCAAGTGTGTTACGGGCCTTAGTGGATGAAGTAGGAAGTATGCCAAGAATGGCGACTCATTCGAACCACTACTCATTATTTGTATATTTTGCTCCTGAAGTGGGTTTTGTGCAATAATCAATGCTTTAATGTAGTGAACATCCCATATATTTTGTGCAATAAGAAGTTAAATGTGTTGTGGCAGAGTTAAAATTGTGAAAATTTCGTTTACAGTGGCGTTTATTGAACCTTCAATGGGAAGAGTACCGGTATACTTCGCAATAATATGATTGTAAATATAAATTTATTTTATTACCCGGTACTCTTTTCGGCAGAAACTACCAGCAGCGAAGCTCTGAAGAGGCTGTCTTGTCACAGGAGACATAAATGCAATCAATGCAAACTTCTTCGTCAAAAATACGAACAGATCTATTGGAAAGTTAAAGAAGAATATAGAAATCTTATAGCAAAAAGAAAATCAGAGAGTTGGAAAAAATTTTGTTCAGCACCAACAAAAAATAATTCATGGGAATTCATTTACAAGTTATGTAAGAAACCTGTGAACTTAAATAGTAATCTCTCCTCTACTGAAATGAATAATGGTTTCATCCCTGATCACACTTTCAAGACAACTCATATCAATTTCTGTATTCTGCCATCTAGCGACTGCAAAAGAAATCACGTTATAACCCTGATGGAATTGCATTAGTGTAATAGCACAGTCTAGTATATACAGTCACGAAGCTCAATATGCAGTAAATATGCATACATATGTAGTTGCGAACCACTAGGTTCGCTACTATCGCCTCATTACAAACAATGCGAAATAGTACCTGCACAGTCTATTGTTCCTAGTATCCTCATAAACTCAAGCTTCGTGACCGTATACTAGACTGTGGTAATAGCTTGATCTGATCTGTGAGCGTGACTATCCAAATCATATGATTTATTCTTCTAGAAATGTACGTGGTTTAGGATTAATAAAAGCAGATTGGGAAAAACATATTCAACATAACATCGCTAAAAAATTACTGAGAGCAGAAGATGAATATCTACAAGTCTGTCGAGACCTGATTGACGAACTTACAGAAATTTCAAGTCATTTGAATTTAGAATATAATAAAGAGAATTTGAAAAAAAAAAGGAGGAAGAAGAAAGATACAAAATGACATTAGAAATGAGTCTTTTCAAGTTTGGTGTCAGCTTTCTCATAAGGGCAAAGGAGTCCAAGTTTGTATGGAGAATCCTGAAACGAACTCGTGGATTCATAACAAGAGAAATTTATCAACATCGGAATGGAAGAATGCTATTTAAGATGTCATGTAATATTACAGCCGACAGGTCTGTCCCAGGAAGAAGCCGGGACACGACAACATGCAGACATCGGGGTTGTACTGAACCAGAGACTCTGGGAGACGTTCTGGGGAATTAATGCGGAATTCTCGTCACCGCAAGGTGAGATCTTCTATTGCAATGGGCCTGCGCAAGGAATCGTGAGAGGTTTATGAGGAAGTACACTGCATCTCAGAGGATGGAAGCAATGTAGAGCAGATATTATAGCGATAGATAGAAGATAGATTTACCAATAATTCTTCATAATCATTTATATAACAAGTTTTTTTAAATATGAGTATTACTGTTTCTGTAATTTCTGTTTAATGACATTCAGTATTCACTGAATGTAGGCTATATAATTTTATTGTTTCTTATGTTCACGTTAACACTTGTTTGAAACTTAAAACTTTCTCAGTTAAAGCGTTAAAAGTGTTTTGATTTAAAGAGGTAATGTACCTGATGACAGACGGGTCCCGTTTCGACACCGGTGTGGTGTCATCTTCAGTGTCTTTCGACCTACTTGCTCAAGCTGTCTTGATTTCGGGCGTTTGCGTTCGTCAGTTGTAGGGGTGAGGTGTTTCGCTCTTGTATGGGGGTGGTTGTTCGTGTGTCATGTATTATGTTATCGAATAATGTATGGATATTGAATTGTAATTGTGTATTTTAGGGTCTAAAATATTTGCAATAGGCCTAATATAAACTCACATATCTTTAATCTAGAAAAAGTTCTGAATTTATGACCAGGACCCGAAAATATGATTTTTAATCATCTACATGTAGTACTTGCCCAGTTCTCTTCTAAGAAAGTAGATTGATAAGGAAGTAGGAACAATTAAATTCACAGAAGAAATTAAAGTTACGTAGACCTGGTAACACATAGAATTGTGTCACACACAGAACTCTTGTCATCGCTCCAATTCTTTTGCAGATTTCTCACGATCACCGGGTTCTCTGCACCAACATACACGTGCGTGCGTGTGTGCGTGCGTGCGCTGACCAATGGGGAAGCATATTCTGTCTCTGTCTGCTGTCACTGCATTTGTTGGAGTCGCCAGTTCAAAAATGTTTTGTCTGTAAACTGTTACCTTTCTATTGAGTTTATAACTTTCCAGTTGTTATTGAACAACGTATGCATTATTACACTATTACGGGTGATAGAAAGTAAGTGGATTTTTCAAGTGTGTCATAAACAGACGAAGTTTGAATATGAATTTATAGAAATTGCAGTCAAATTATTTATAGGTTTATCTCGTAAGCTTACATCTCCCGTATAAGTATGTTGGTTTTCCTGGTGTGGAAATGGGAATATGATCGAAGATATCATCATCATCATCATCATCGTCGTCAATATAGAAGCCAGCCGTAACTAGTGTATAACTTGAAGACTTCTCAGCATAGAAACCCGGTTCGATTTTCGTCTTATCGTGTGATAATTGTGACAGTTAAGCAGCTGGCTTGTTTTATCCCAGTTCACCGTTCTCTGTTCACTTTGTGTATCACTGCCGTGTTATGTCAACAAATGTGGAAAACTTCTGTAAGTTAAAAATATTGTTTTTAGAACTACCGGTTTCTGCAACTTTTACAAGAGCAGAACTAATCCAGTCCCCATTTTAACAGAACAGTGTGAGATTGCTAGTTCGAAAACTGGGAATAATTTTGAAGCGATCGTGGTCTATTTTACATTGCTATCCAAGAATTTACGTTGTAGATATGAAGACTATGTAAACCTCAAGCAGGACATCCGTCGTCAGTGTTCGAACGCCGGGCCTCCAGACGGTTGGAGTGTGATACTGACAATTTCCTTTCGTCTGAAACCGAGATGAACAGCGCATATTTTTGAGTTTTCGCTCATTTCAGCCTGAAAAGTTTAGTTTTGTTCCCCGAGAAGGGCATGGCTATGTCCAACAAGTGGGGCCACAATCGTCTCTAGTTACTTACTTCTCTGTGCACCATATGGACCGTGAAAATATAAAATTTGGTGAGTGACTGACGTAACGGTTCAATTAATATAACACCCAGAGTCAAAATACGAGGCACCTGAGTTGGACGACCACACTTTTTCTAGTATGGCCACAAACTTAGGTCTAAATATTGTAATACTGTATATTGCAAAAGGCCAGTCCAGCCAATATATCAAAATCAATGTTCGTTAAAACATTTTGAACACTGTTAGCAATAGACAATATGTCACCAACCTTGGGCACTGCCATCGTCGTAGCTCAGAGGCAACTAACTAGTCTCGTGATCAAAGGCTGCCCTCGGGCGTGAGTTTGAATCTCACTTGGATCTATTTCGTTTTATGGGAGGTTTTCCAGAACCGTAGGCTTAAGACGAATTTCTGGGAATTTCATGTCGAATCCTCCGTTATATTTATCACAAATTGCATAGTGAAGGGGTAAGATTTACCCCCGAAAGAATTCAGAGGGATAAATAGTACAGTTTTTATCATCTTGAAATATTATCAAATTTTCAGTTGATACATGTATGTATGTCAATAAATAAATATATTAAAATAACAAATAGAAGTAATAAAAATTAAATAAAACTTGTTAATGACAATAATATAGTATTATTCCATACTAATTTACTTTAACTCACAAAATTAATAGTTTTAAGCTAGTTGATAGTATAGCATAGTTAATTCCCCCATCACAAATGATAAGACTTGTCATGGAAATTGCACACCAGAGAATTCTTACCCTCAAACAAATTACGTTGTTGCGGCATCGGTCAAATCCCTATACCCAAAAAACAGACGGTATATCGACATGCTATAAAATGCAATACATAGGCTTATTTAGTAATTAGTTAATTAATTGTAGTCAAATCAGTTAGTAGTTCATTTGTTAGTCAATTCGTTAATTAGTACTTAGTTTATTTGTTACATAGACTTACTTAATTAGTACTTAGTAGTTAATTAGTTATTGTCCAATATTAGGGCCTACAGAAAAACATTTTAGAAAAATCCATTTTAAGATTACAATAATAATAATAATAATAATAATAATAATAATAATAATAATGTAGCCTATATGTATTCTTGTCAACAATCAGAAGACTGGTTTGAACCTCAAAAGGGATACCAATAAGGCATCACTCATAAGGCAACTAAGTCAAAAGTTAATGGGGTAGGGTGGCTAGTTTCTTTCCAATAATAAATAAGCTTACCTTTTGTTTGCCACTGTCACTTTTAAAATTTAGAACATGTTTATAATGAAGTGTAGACAGTCTACTGCTTTAATACGCAAAGAAGGATCACATCACAGACAAATTTGATTATGAGGGTACGCAGTAAATCAAATTAACAATTAATGTACTATATTTAAATACATTTTTATTTTAAAAATAATTCGTTTAATATAATTTTATAGGGCTTAAATTGTTATATTTAACAATTTGTAGAATTTCATAGGAATATCGGTTCTTATCTTTCCAAAATGGCGTCAGCTTAGATTAAAAATAGATTGTTAACTGTGTGTGGCACTGTATCAATCCGCAGCAACAATAATTAGTTACAAAGTAATCTGCCTTTTTATGTAATATTACAAGTACTTACAGCCATTTTATGCCGTTTGCTTTTTGCAAAATCATATATAGTATGATAGTAACACAATAGTTGTATTAACTAAACTGGTAAGAAATATTAATATTTTTAAGGTCCCTGCTCTCTTCGGCCATTTCGTCCGAGTTCGTTTCATTAGGGTTGTGATTTATATATAGCACCCGAGACCTGTCTTCGCTAATTTAGATAAGGTAAAAGTTTAGAAATTGTTGTAAATTGTTGTTATTTATTAGTTATAAATTATTTGTGATAATCACATCGTGGGAATAATTTTTTTCTGGCTACAGTATAGGCTTACGTACGTTGTATTCGATCGCGCGGAAATGCGTATTTCATCCATTACCATAATATCATGTAGTTAGGCATGTACTGTATAGTACATTTCTATGAAATTTCTGAAACTGTACATAACATCTATAATTACAATTGTTTTGTAGAATTGTATTTTGTAGAACAGTAGGTTTATTTTAGCATGAAAATATAAGTTCGGAATCAATTATTAAAAAAATTACTTCAGTGTCCTTTAGGGTTGCCAATCCTCCCATATTTGGCAGTAATTTTCTATAGTTTCCCGGCTCCCGTATTTTTTTTTTCTCTTCGAACATTTTCCTCCCTTGTTTTTTCATAATGTAGAAGCTTTTTTCAAACATTTAACTTTGCCGTGAATGAAGATGATTTACATGATAAATTTCGTTGTTTCAGAGGTGCATTAAAATTTGCAGTCTCTGTACAAGGTAAATGCTTGGCAGAAGTGAGTTTCAATGCTGACCGGATTAAAATAAATAATGTTAATATTGGAAATTTGGAAAAACTGGTAACTTTTGTTCTAAGCTTACCAGGTACAATTACTCATGCAGAAATTCTTTTTTCAATTTGTGGGGGGAAAAAAATTAAACGCCGTTACGCGTTACTTTTAATGTAAGTTTAACTGTGAAAGTGTAGAACAGGGACCGTCAAGTGACTACACTCTCGTGCGTACGTACAAACCCTCAAGCCCTGACGTACGGCTGCGGGCAAGGGTAGCTGCTTTCACAGTGGCGGAGCTAAGAACTTGTATGTGAACCAAATTTGTGATAAGAATGTAAATTAATTTCAGCTTTTAATTGAAGCACGCTTTCACTGTTAATTGCACTATACTGAAAAACAGTACTCTATACAATTTTGTACAGTTAACTATATACGAAACAAATTTTTGCATGTTTGCACAATAATGAAACAAAACAAAATATACACTTTTATACAGATTAATATACTGTTTGTCTTCTTCTCATTGCTATACAATTCAATTAACAAAATAAAACAACAGTACAAACGTTGTCATTCAAATACAATTCTCTAATAATAGTACTTTTTCTTAAACATCAGAGATCCGCTGCGATTTTTGCAGTTTTCTGTTAGTAAGCAGCTATTTAATTCTCGGAGCTATTGTTTTAGTACCAGCCAATCGCAAACATGCTTTCAATTGTTCATCACTTAGTTGTTTCTGTGACGTGACTTTGTAAACTTCATTAAACAAAACAGTGTTTCGCATACGTAGGTTGTCCCGAACATTTACAACGTTCTTGCAGCAAGATTGTACTGTTTAGGAAACCTTTCTCGTGGAAAACAAGTATAGAAATGGTTAATACTTTTTGTTTTGATACTTATCCTTTAGCTCAATATCGCTTTGTAAATCAAGTATTTCTAATTGTAGTTCAGCAGGAATATCCAGGACACTCACTGAAAAAGATATTGCAAATATCTTAAATTGTTGTTCAAGATCTCTAATATCCTCAAATCTACGTTCGAAACTTCGCACAATTGTTGCATTATTCTTATATATTCTTTCATGTCCAAGGCTTCTAACAGGTTTCCCATGTACATCCATAAATAAGGCAGTTTCATTTCTAAGTGCGAGAAAACGTTCCAGAATTTTTCGACTTCACCACCTTACCTCGGTATGGTAGAGTAAATCCCCATACTGTTAATACCATCAAGCAGTGCCCTGAAGTCCCTGTGATTGAGTCCTTTAGACCTTATGAAATTAATTGTTCGCATAACAACATCCATTACATTGCTAAGGTTCACGTTTTAGCACATAAATATTCCTGGTGCAAAATGCAGTGCACCGGTGCCCCCAAGCGACCTCGATAGATTCCACCACTGATAGACTGCAGTGTACAAGTGTGCTGCCCGCAGTGGAAGCCGTAAGCAGGCCTGTACGCCCTCTCGCGATCTTGACTCGACTTGGCGGAGCCTGGTGTAGAATAACGTTGTTGCCTTTTTTTCTTTATTCAACTGAATAATTTATCAATTTTCTATGTGAAACTCTGCCGATTCCTGTCCCCCCGTATTTCCTTCAAATAACGTTGGCAATCCTAGTTTCCTTTCGCGTTACTTAGTGAACCCCGTTGCGCTTCTACTTCTATTGTTTTAAATTTCGTTGGCGGCCATTTCGCCGTTTGCTACAGTAGAGTTGTGTTTTATAGCACCTGAGGCTTGCCAGTCTTCAGTTATTTAGATGAGGTAAACATTTAGGAATTGTTGTAGATTGTTTTTATTAATTAGCTACAAATATTTGTGATATAATTATACATCAAATCACATTGTAAGAATTTTCTGATTATGCCATACGTACCTAAGTACGCTGAATTCGCACTTAACTGCATACATGTAGTAACCTATCAAGTAGTTATGAGGATCTAAATTCCTGTTATAGTTCTAAATTTTTGCGTGACGCTAATTATAATTATATTCTAATTGTATTTTGGAAAACTGTATTTTTAATATGGAAGTACCATTCATTCGAAATCAACTATTGAAAAATTTGTTTCCGAGTCCTTTCGTGTTCCTTGTGCGCTGCCAGTTAGTTCAAGTTATTTTGATTTTCGTTGGCAATTTACATATTATCTATGGCGTTTTCGCGAATAATTCTTGTTTAAATAAAAATTTAAGTTTATTTCCTGTAACTCCCACAGTCCATTCTAAGAACATTTATTAAAATCGTATATAAAAGTGACATTACATCAAACTGCATAGTGTGAGATACGCCATCTTTCATATTCGATTTTTTTTAAGTAGCACCAACAGACTTAATAATAACACATTACGTATGATAATTTACTAATTATTCATTTTTTTATAATTTCCGATATCTGCAAGTAATTTTATATAATACATTATGTTTATATCAAATAGTCCGTAACTCTTGCTGCATAATTGTGGCGCCAACAATACGCGGCTATTTCGTCGGCCATTTCTTAAATTCTAAACGTGTCCTCCTGCCTGCCTGTCAAGAAACTTGGGTAAGATTATGAATATATTGCATTTATTTAATTTATTATGAATATTAAAGGTCATTTGTTGATCTCACCGTTATAGAGGCGAATTAATACAGGCATTTTTGCTCTAAACTAACCAGGGCCATTGACTTCGGATGCGTATATATGCCGCTAATGATATCGAGGGAAATTCTAGCTTTGTCGCATAACTCTGCATAATTAATGACGTAAGATAAACGGGTCTGAGGAACCATAGAAGTTAATTCACAGCGAATGTTAACTTCAATGTAACTATTTTTCCTTTTTGCTATTTTTACTAATCATAAAGATAAGCTGTTTCTGTAATTAATTTAATTACAAATTGCCCCAAAGGGATTATTAGCTATCTTTTTCTTTAATCTTTAACCACAGTTAATAGCACCAGTTCCTTTGTAAATTTTTTTAGCAACAAGTTTGGATTATCAGTAGCCTACTTATTAAATGTAATATTTAAAGTTATAAACAGAATTAAACATGTATCCCAAACCCAATTAAAAATTTATTTCGACTGCTAAACTATAGGAATATCAGGTGTTTCTTCACCAGAAATATGGTTATTGTACATTTATTGTCATCGTATGATAGGGATTAGTTTTTAAATATAGCGTGCATTACTTTGTGGTCCTAGATTGTCTCAATAACGCACTGTAATTAAATTTTAAGAGCTAATTTTAAAGTTTGCGGCAAGCACGTAAGATTGATATCCATACTGCTACTAACGCAGATTGTTTACAAAGCGAGGCCTTAACCTCCTGCTACCTCCATGGCCTGTAATAAGGATAACTTTTCAAAGATTAACTTCTGTCGCCATGGTACATCAGTGACTGTATTGTCGATATTATTTTGATTAAAAACTGTAGTTATTATTATTATTATTATCTAATGATTAAGATATAAGAGACATGTTTTACATATTGTGTGTTTAGTAGATGCATTTATAATGGCGTTGAATCGTGTATAGCATTTATTTGTAAATACGTTAAAAAGAAACGTGATAACTTTTAAAATAAATATTAATGGTATTTCAAGTAAACTGAAATTACATAACTGTAAATTCTAAGATTTTGTTTGTGAGCAGACTTCATAAATAGGCCTATCTGGCTTCAGAAAAATCTGAATTTTTGTTACTTGATATATTTAACTTCCAAAGAAATTCCCATATAGGCTATTCTATTTTCCTTACTATCGTATGTAGTGGTATAGATATTTGGAATTATTAATTTCATCATTCCTTTTTTCATTATTAATGCCAACTCTATTGATTTCAATTGAGCGAGATGATATGATCTTCCAGGAGTTTCCTAGTCAAAAGACAAAGTAGGCAATGTTATCTATGTTATCACTATCACCCATTTTAAAATACTCGTAAATTATAAAATAAGTACTAAAACTTTCCTGGCGACGTGATAATTCTTAAATTATGGCCTAGCCTACACAATTATTTATCTGTAAGATTTCATAAAACATTAAAAGGTGTTCTGAAGATAATAGTTAGACCTATTATGTACGCCTATATATCATTTACCATTGTCATCGTTTTCATAGTCTTCGTCGTCGTCGTAATCGTCGTCATCATCATCATCATCATCATCATCATCATCATCATCATAAGTGCTTGTCCCTGTAATATTCATAGTTTTTTTTTCAATCTCCAGAGATCTCCTATCCACATGATCATTATAATTTGAATATTTAAGACATGTCATTTTTTCTTTAAACTGTCACATTTAATACCCTGCGCCTGATACTGATTTTTCATATTCTGGTGTTAAAAACCTATCTACTGTATATTTTATATCAGAATACAGCCATTATATAGGTCATTGATAATTTCAGGTTTGTTGCCCTGAGCAAGCATATGCTTTTCTATGCTAATCTTTCAAGGAATGTTTAATTTTTATTCTTCGCACAATCCGATTACACGGAGGGCGTCTTCAAACAGTCAATCTTCAATGTCATATTTTAATCAGTACCTCATATGAAGTTGCCCAGATTTTCCAGTCATTATCTAGAAGCACGAAATCTAATTTTATTACAGGTAATGAAAGAAAACAATATAATTATATAAAATTAATAACCATATAAATTTATGCAAACTAACAGACAAGGCCTCATTTAACTTAAAAATATTGTCAATTAATTTTATGTTGGTGGGTTAGGCGAAATATTTTTCTAAAAAACAGTTCATTTTACTTAGACGTGTAATAAATACTATTTTATGTAAGTCGTCCCCAGTATTATTCTCTTAAAGGCCACTTATTGGAACTGTGTCCCAATGAATTAATTCGTCTGCTTTTATTTCGAGATTACTACATTTTGTTCTTTTATAAATTAAATTATCCATTCATTAACTTTATTATTTTAGAATATCTGGCAATTTTTTTTGGTAATACAAACGTGCATGGAACAGATCATCCACCTATTAGTTACTAACAACTAACATTTCTTCTTCCTTTCTGGTGTGAGTTTATTGTAGTTTCTTTCGTCTTTCGTAGTTTTCTTTGCATGGCCGGCACATAACAACTAGCATAATATTATGATCTGTTGCATTCACGTTCCTCTGTTACCAAACTTTCAGATTAATATTTCACATAGCATTTTATATCTCAATTTGTATCTTATTTAGTAATAACATTCACTTCTTAAAAACGATTGCAAGCGTGATGTAATTAATACATGAATATTTTGCTTGTAAAAGCATTGGGCATGATGTTTTGATTAGAGGTATAAGATAACGTGTCCAGAGGGATTGCACTATACAAAGTTTATAATGCTTCCAAGTTACTCCGTATGTTAAATATAAGGGGCACAAACTATTCCATTCTGCTATTGATATCGTTGTTTCAAACATCATTAGAAAAACCATCACTGCATCACCATCTTTTTCTCTTTCTTTTCGTTATCCTCCCCATTAACCTGTTTTGTTATTCTTTTTAGTAATCTTTGTTGTCTATTTCGTAATTATATTGTTATTTTCTTCGTAACTTTTCTTCGCTTTTATCTTTATAATCTTTCAGATTGTTTATTTTGTGATCTTCGTTTGCGACTTCCTTGGTGGTTATGTTACAGAGTTTCTTCAAATGCATGAAAACTCAAAAACACAAACAACATTAAGGAAAATTATGTAACATTTGTATTTCTACAATGTTTTAATTAGAGGTAACATACCTGATCATTACTTACGAATCATTTCAAAACTGTCTATCACACATTATTTCTCATTTAAACATAAACGGTACGAACTATCGCCAGCAGAATCATCAATGCATCAAACTCTTCCCCTTCGATTCTTTTTCATTATCCCATTCCCCATTTTCATTTCGTTATTGTTATTAGCTTCTTCGTGATTTTTTCTTCGTTTATTTCTTTATAATCTTGTAGTCTACATATCTTCTGTGATCTTCATTTGCAACTTGTTGGGTTATGTTGTGGTGTTCCTGCAGCTATGTGAAATAACTACTCATAAATAGAACAACATGCTGAATAATTATGGATAATTTTGTATTTCTACGATTCTTTAAATTACAAGTAACATTTCTGTCCATCTGTTTGGAACTCTTTCAAATTTATTTCACTTGATTCCCATTTAATTTTCTTCACAGCATTGTAAAAAAAATGTTAAATTTCAATTATTTCTTCTAATGGAATTAATTTGTTGCGAAGTTAAATTTATCAGGTACCTGCTAGGACAATATTCGTCATTGATTCTTGAGTTTTACAAATAAACACGTACATAGTCATTTTGTTCGCTATTGTGCTATTTAAGGTAACCGTGCACTGCTAATTCGGTACTCAAATTTATTAAACATAATTATATCCTCAGTTTTTTCTTATAGGCTACGTATTATTATTTTATTTTATTTCTATTTTTGTCTTTAACTCTTTTATCTGTACTAAATTGTATTAGTCTAGGCTGTGTTCTGAATAAATACATTAATTCAGGACTCAGTAACTATCAAATTATTATTATTATTATTATTATTATTATTATTATTATTAGTGTATTAAGAATAGCAGCTATCGTTTGCAAGACAGATTACTCACTCTGTTAACCTGTCAGAAAGAAGAGGTCCGTTGTTACGAATTGTGTATGTTGTGGGTCTTTTGCCACATAGTTTGAAATGCTGCTTCTTACGAGATAATCGTAATTTTAATAATTTTACTTCTTTCGCTTTTAATATTCTTTTGCAGTAATTATAAATTAAACAATTTCTTGCTTGTGAATCTTGGAATTGAAATAAACCGTCAGATAGCTAAGAGAGACAGGCAATTTACAAAGTTCAGTAAGCGAGGCATGTTACTTAAAACTCAGATAGCCAAGCGTGTTACAATGTTAGCATTATTAGGTGGCTCGGACAGGCACGTATTAGTTGAAAAAGTCCTATTAGTTAACACGTACATACACTCGTTTGAATTGGAGCAGGCAGGAGAGGCAAACAGGCATATTAGTCAAAACAGGCAGGCGTGTTGGCCGAAATGCGTGTTAGTCGAAATTGGCAGACGTGTTAGTCAAAATTTGCAGGAGTGTTGGTCGAAATATTCTGAAGTGTTAGTTGAATAGGTAGGCGTGTTAGTCGAAATATGCAGGCGAGTTAGTCGAAATAGGCATTCGTGTTAGTCGAAAAGGCTGGCGTGTTAGTCGAAATATGCAGAAGTGTTAATCAAAATATGCATTAGTGTTAATCAAAATAGACAGGCGTATTAGTCGTTTTAGTCAAAATAGGCTGGAGTGTTGATCGAAATAGGCAGGAGTGTAGGTCGAAACAGGCAGGCGTGTTAGTTGAAATAGATAGGTGTGTTAGGTAGGTGAGATAGGCAATCGTGTTAGATAGTCTAGTCTGAGAAAGAAAGTGAATGTATTATAGATGAAACAAGATACTGTGTTAGATGGATGAGGAAAAAGAAATAGTAAGTGTTAAGTGAACGAAACACACAGGTAAGTTGATGAAGTGAATAAAGTGTGTGTGTTATGAACGTTAAAAGAAGCGAATAGATGAAACGAAAAGTGAATTTGATAAGTGAAAGAAGTATGTCAGCTTAGAAATACAACCAGAGTTTTACGGTCGATGAAAGGGGTAGTTAGCTAAATGAAACAATGGATGTTAGATAAGTGAAAGAAGAAAGTGCGCTGTATACATGTGACAGGCAGGTGTATGTGATAATCGTCCGCGTCGCGTGTGTTATTGTGCCTAACATTTGGATTAATGGATCACCTAAGGATTATTGGAGTACGCAGTGAAGACCTAAGGATTACTGGAGTACGCAGTGAAGACATGAAGCCATCGGACTGGATAAAGGCCAGTGATAAAGTTTTTGTTCCATGTTACTGCGTTTAGTAGATTTTTTTGTGTATTTTCTTTTCTTTTACAGGTACAGGTTATGTGGTAACATTTTTCTTATGTACCCATGTATTTTTCTCCACAGGAACAGGTTAAGTACATTAGTGTTAAGTACATGTGTGTATAGTGTTGCATATGTTTGTGTTTTCTCTTCACAGGAACAGGTTAAGTACATTAGTGTTAAGTGTATGTGTCTGTAGTGTTTCATATGTCTGTGTCTTTTCTTTACAGGATAACACTAGTTTCTCAGTATAACCAATGCGTGATGGAGAGAGCATAGAGTTTATAAATTCCTTTTGGCAAGCTCTCTCAGAACAGTTAGAATTAGCAAATAGAGACAATATACGTGTCAGATAGGAACAGGATAGATATAATATCACGCTAACTAAATTATATAAATGTTGGTAACTTATTTTAGAGAGTGATAGGCTTAATAGAGTTTTGGCACATTTGTGCCTGTGTTTGTACTGCTGACGTTCTGTGCTTTCTAAATAATCGGTGTTTAGCTTCTACTTCCTTTTCAAACTGCAACGTAGGTTAGAAAAACGCATAATAGATAGCGATTTTAGTTTGAGAAAAAGAAGAAGAGAATACGAAGATGGTAAAGTTCAAGTGGTATGTATCACAAACAGTTGAATGTTTAATCTACTCCTTCGTTTGTTTTCATGTTTTTCATTGTTTCTTTTTGTTTTGTTTCTTTTCTTTTCAGGTCCCGCTCTGCAGAGTTTAAACGATAAACTACAAGTTGCCAAACTTATGTAGGCGGTACACCGAAATCCACTGAAAAAAGTTTTAGCTTACAAAATTTTATTCCGTCTCGCACTTAAATTTTAATATAATAAAATATATTTTGTCTTGGGTGTTTAGTACTATATAGATCACATCACCGAATGCATCTTGATCTTAAACTAATGGGAACAGCAACAAATGTTGAACGTGCAGGGAACCACTATCGGAGAGCATTCTTGATAAAGTACTGCTCCTGCGATAAGCTTCTTCTCTTCATAATAAAATTATGCATATCAGAATGTTCCTGAACAGAAGAACCACCAAATCTCGTCAGTCATATAATTTCAAATAACTTATTCCCATTCAGTTATATGAGCTGTTCAATATTGGCGAGCCTAAGAGCTATGCTGAGATGAGAATCTCAAACATCCGTTATTATTCACTCTTAAAAATGCAGGGCTTTCGAAACTATTTTTTTAGGCTAACCATTGTAATTATAAGGAAATATTATTGGACCTTTTATGTTCAGTGTACTGTGTAATACCGGTGTACCACCTGCATAGTTTAACAGCTTACTGTTTATGCTCTGTATCCTGTGCCTCAACGTGGCGAGCGGGTGGAACAAAGAATGATGCATAGCCCAAAATGATTAGATCCTTCAAAATTGTCAATTATTTCATTTTATCGTTATGCGAAATATACAGAAAACATTGTTAATTCCATAAAAGTTAGGCCAAATCTCTTTTAAAATATCATAGATAGTACGTAAAAATTACGAACAACAAATTCAGTACGAATATTTCGTAATTCAGCAGTTGCGCACTAGCTGACTCTTCCATATAGACTGCAGACTACATACAAAATTAAATTAAAACATGATAGTTTATATTTTCCAATTTATTAGCATGCTAGAATAAAGGAGATGTATTGGCCTACTGTAAATCGAGCCAGTTATAAGCCTACGTATTTTGCAGTCACATGTAATTATGATTTAACATAAGCTCTCTGTGCATTTCTGCACTAGTTGTAAAACATTTTCGTATTTGTTGCTTAACACTGCAGTTTATTAGATGTCGTAACGCAGCTCGATTGGCATATATTTCGTTCAACTGTCTTCTAAAAAAAAACATGCGCTGAAAATTGTATTTATTTCGGAATTACGCTAGGGTGTGGTTTCTATTCTTGGGCTGATTACCTGGTTGAGTTTTTTTTCGAGGGTTTTCCCAACTGTAATTCGAATATCAGGTAATAATTAACGAATTCTCGATCTCATCTCGCCAAATATCATTTCACTATCTCCAGTTTCACATATGCTAAATAATATAGTATTTGATACAACATCGTTAAATAAAATTATAAAAAAAAATACGAATTAGCTATGCAAAATATAATATCACTACAAAATGACACAAGAGTAACATAGAAACTGAAGAATAAAGACAAAACAGTGCAAAATGAAGAAATTTCACCCGTTAGTTATAAATTTTGACGTGAAATGTTTATATTCGACCTACGGCAAGGAGAGAAAAATTGTAACATTTTAACGTGAAAGGCTTATTCCGATGTTAATCGTGGTACTATGAAAACATAAGAGTGAGATAAACTTCGTGTCTCATTGTTTTCCACGAGATCCGTCTCACTCCATTTCTATTTAATGTCCCTTGCGATTTTCGACGCGGTGTTCTCCCTTTTGTGATAGCTATTAGGTTACTTCCATTTTTGACAATTCCCCTACAAAATTCTCTTAAGTTTCTTCAATAGAAATGGTGAAAAACGAACTGAAACAAGAGGTCAACAGAGTTAGAAACTTTAATACATAAAAGAACTTCATAAAATTTAGGCTACCCCATTTAATGAATTTCAACATGTGCTTCCTTCATGTCCATTCGATATTTGAATATGTGCAAAGCTTATTACACACATTCCAGAAGCAGTTCCTCCCCAGCTACTATTATCGATCTTTAAGCAGTGCTATAGTTGGGAAAAAATTTCAAGTGGAACTCACCACTTACAGTCTATTTCAGAAGACCCCAGATTGCCTCATATATAACTTCTTTCGCTGGCTGTCGTTTCCTACATGCTGTTTCATCTGCCATCTCGCAACCACGATTGTACATAAGGGTATGGATTGAACTCTTAAAGTGGAGGACCAACATTGCTTATGAAAATTAACCCACATCCCCGTGAGACTAGGAGAGCATTTCTCTTCTTTGATATTATTTCATTCATTGTGCTGAATGACCTTTTGCACTCTGCTGTTGACAAGTAAATTCATTTGTTCATCACTTAGCGAGAAAAAATTTCAATTAGTGACACTGGGGTCCACACCTATAGAGTAACGGTCAGCGCGTCTGGCTGCGAAACCAGGTGGACCTGGTTCGAATCCCGGTTGGGGCACGTTACCTAGTTGAGGTTTTTTCCGAGGTTTTCCCTCAACCCAATACGAGCAAATGCTGGGTAACTATCGGTGCTGGACCCCGGACTCATTTCACCGGCATTATCACCTTCATATCATTCAGACGCTAAATAACCTAGATGTTGATACAGCGTCGTAAAATAACCCAATAAAAAAAAGACACTGGAAATTGATAGCTTGGTGACATTTCTTGAGTGCATTCTCTGTCTGCGTGCATAGCGCTGGACTGCATAGAGGTAAAAAAGATGACTGCTGACATCTCACTTCGTCCTTTTTTAATCTGTGTGTTTCTGTTTAATGGAAGCCTACCGTAAATTGAAATTTGCTCGAATACTGAACCTGATAAAAAAAATCATTTTACCGATAAATATTTAGCTAATATTAAAAGGTTATTTATACCGTAACGGTGAAGTCATTAATTTTTAACCTAAACAGTAAAGTCCAACTAAATTATTATCCTGTCCCTTCCAACCCAACTACAGCACTGTCTTTAAGACAAGCAAAGTTACAACGTGCTTCATAATTGTCCTTTTGAAATTAAGCTATGAGATTTGAATTTCACATGCACTAACTAAACTTCAGGTGTTTCATACAGTAGGCCTACGTGATGCATTGAGGAAAGAGAAATGTTTATCACTCTAGGCACAGATTTTCTCATCCGGGTTCTTTTCTTCACGCGTACAGCTTCCGGAAACTGATTTATCCAAAGCAGAATACTGCATTTCACTCTGCTTGGAAACTTCGTTGTGAGCGACACATCTTTAAAAAGTTTAAATTTTTGTTTCTGGCAGAAAGAAATGAACATTTCAAATTTCACTTACAAGTTAATGCGTGCATCCTTCTTTGGCTAAAACAGGATCAATCAAGTTATTAATGTTTATGCTTACCATATTCAGCTATGTATACATCTGTCCTTTTACCCAGCTACCGTACTTCTCTCTTTCCTTCCTTCCTGCCTGCCTATTTACTTACCTAGTTACCTATCTATCTACATTCCTACCTAACTAGTTTCTACAAGCCAGTGGTTATCCGTGGTAGTCAATTCAATGAATTCAACTTTTGTCTCTTCAGGAGTTAAGTTTTTTCTTGTAATGCTTTTACAGCAATATTCTCCTTCCAATATTAACAAGAGTCAGCAAGAGGATCCAGTACGAGGAGCAATGAGGCTTACTGTTACAAGCAGAGTTGGCAAGGTAATTTACTTGTTACATATTTTACGTAATTTACTAGTAATTCACTTGGTGTAAAAAACAAATTTTTAAGCAGGTGTAA
The DNA here is from genome assembly GCF_040183065.1 of Periplaneta americana. NCBI lineage: Eukaryota > Metazoa > Arthropoda > Insecta > Blattodea > Blattidae > Periplaneta > Periplaneta americana. Next base: position 157,117,139 of record NC_091119.1, read on the forward strand.
AAAAACTGATTTTCCGTCGTAAATTAATAATATAAAACTTACTTTAATTACACTTTGAACATTAATTTTATTATGTATTTCAGCAAGAAATAATTATATGATGAAAGATGAGTGGAACGGAGAAAAATTCTTTCCGGCACCGGTATTTCAACCCGGGTTTTCAGCTCTACGTGCTGATGCTCTATCCACTAAGCCACACCGGATTCCCATCCCGATGTCGGAACGAATCCTCTCAGTTTAAGTTCCACTTCTTGCATTCCCTCTAGTGGCCTACCCTCATGCACTGCGTCATAGATGTATGACAGTGGAACCATGTCCACACACATGTGCAGAGGTGCACTCGTTATGAGTGACTAAGTGGCCGGGATCCGATGGAATAAGCGCCGTCTTAAATCACTAAGTGATTATTCGCATATCATATATTATTATGATGTACCGAAGTACATATGATATTTCCGTGCAGATAATCTGCTTCATCATATGATGAAAGATGAGTGGAACGGAGAAAAATTCTCACCGGCACCGGGATTTGAACCCGAGTTTTCAGCTCTACGTGCTGATGCTCTATCCACTAAGCCACACCGGAGAGAATTTTTCTCCGTTCAACTCATCTTTCATCATATGATGACGCAAAATATCTGCACGGAAATATCATATGTACTTCGGTACATCATAATAATATATAATATAAGAAATAATTAATTCATTATTATCAAAATATTGTTTATACAGACACCAGCCACACATTATTATAACACACAGACTTCGTGTTATCAGTTATTGGGTGTGCCTCTCTGAACTTACGATGTCTTCGTCTTAAAATAAAATTATTTTAAAAATAATATTATGCTATAACTGTTACCATTTAATTCATTTTGATATTTCCATGTTGTACTATATTCTGGTCACGAGACATAGTCATATACTTTGACTTTTAGGGATTTACTTCCAAGCCTATCTCTTTACTTGCTTCGAGTAAAATTCCTGTTGTCCTGGAGTTTCATAATGGCATACGCCATAAGCAATACACTTCTAGTATATTTTTCGTTAGGCATCGTTGATACAACTAATTCAAAATTCACAATTTTCTTGCAGATAAGCTGTTCTAAAATACAATGTACTCTACACACTGTCGAAGTTTCTAAGATCTGTCCCTATAATAAAATGAAATGTTCTGATTTTCTAAGTAAAAAGCAGAAATTTACATTGTCGTGCCTATATTGTTGTTGACAGGTGGCGAAATTCGAGTTTAGTGAGTGCAAAGAAGCCTATGAACACTTTCAGTAACTTGTACTCCAATCATATTGTAGCGTTCTAGTGACAAAATCTTATGCACGTGCGAAGTAGGCAATAAGGCGGCTTCTTGTTTTGAATAACTGCTCTTTTAATCACAATTTTATTTTCATCCATCATAACATCCCAATATTGTAAATTTGCACAGCTCAGCAATGTAGGCCTACTTATTAATTGAGTGCTTGCTTGATTGCCATTTGTCGAAAATGATTCAACAACAGCAGTGCACTGTCTGCAGTTGTCAGATTGCAATAAAAAAAATATAACTCTGTAATGTGTTTCAATGTCTGAGTTTATTCTGCATTCAATTTTTCCGATTTTCCCTATTCTTAATCCTGGTTTAATGCCTGTTATTATTCGGTTAAGAAGCTTTTGTCATGCAGTCTGCTCTCAAAAATGCTGAAAGTTAGAATTTATAAAACAGTTATATTACCTGTTGTTCTGTACGGTTGTGAAACTTGGACTCTCACTTCGAGAGAGGAACAGAGGTTAAGGATATTTGAGAATAAGGTGCTTAGGAGGAAAATATTTGAGGCTAAGAGGGATGAAGTTACAGGAGAATGGAGAAAGTTACACAATGCAGAAGTGTACGCATTGTATTCTTCACCTAACATAATTAGAAACATTAATTCCAGACGTTTGAGATGGGCAGGGCATGTAGCACGTACGGGCGAATCCAGAAATGCATATAGAGTGTTAGTTGGGAGGCGGAGGAAAAAATACCTTTGGGGAGGCCGAAACGTAGATAAGAGGACAATATAAAAATGGATTTGCGGGAGGTGGGATATGATTGTAGAGATTGGATTAATCTTGCTCAGGATAGGAACCGATAGCAGGCTTATGCGAGGGTGGCAATGAACCTGAGGGTTCCTTAAAATCCATAAGTAAGTAAATAATCCTGGTTTAAGCACCATATTGCTAAAAAATAACAAAATATGCTTTTATATGCGCTAATAGCTGAAATCCCATTAAATATACATAGGCCTATATATGCACTGTATCTTGACCTTTCATTCATTCATTCATTCATTCATTCATTCATTCATTCATTCTCCTGGCGCTGCAGTCCATGAAGGACTCTGGCCTCTGGTACAGCTCTCGCCCAATCTTTCTTGTCCACAGCACACCTCCTCTAATTCCTTATTAGCACCTGCACATCTTCTCTGACATCAAAATCTTGACCTTAGGTTACAAATAACTTGAAATGCATTTATGTAATGTGAGCATATGATTTGCAACAAGGAATGAAACACGCAAATATGCTAAAATCCGCCCCCTATTGATGACAAGTGTTTATTTACACCAGTAATCTAACAGGAGTAATAAAAAGTCGTTTTAATAATGCAACATATGGTCTAAGTTACTCGTATTCTTGGATGTGTAACAGAACGATGATAACAATGTGTTGCTGACTCCCTCAGTTTCTAGTGAAAATCGATCATCTAAAATGTTGGTAGCACTCATTCCCGCCGTAAATCATGCCTTTGCGACACAGATAGAAAAATAATTGTTACGGAAGTAGAAAGTAAATCTTTGTACTGCAGTAGAAGCACAAATGAGGTAAGTTCGTATATTTTTTAATATTTCACACATATAGGCCTATATATATATATATATATATATATACTGTGTCAGGAAACATATTTCACGTCATCAAAACTATGTGTTTCTACGTGGTGAGTCTTGTTTTTAACATGATACTGTAAATCCTTATTCATATCTGAAAAATTAAATATATGTAAATAAACATAGAAAAATATTTCAGGATAAAAATATTAAACTGTATAGTGTGTAGAACATTGAAATAATTTAACATTGTGGTCTCTTTCAAAAGAATTTGCAGTTTTACACAACTCGATATTACACATAATTATGCTGAAAATTGCACTTTTCGTTTAACAAGAGGTCACTAGTGTTCAGCAGAACACCTGCATAGATAAAAAATAATTGCTTCGTCAAAATTCATGTTGTGCAAAGGAAATGTCATGAATTGGGACCATCTTAGGAAGTAGGTATAGTGTACTTAAGAAGTACTGGACAAGGTCAAATGGAAATCATACTGGGAGCCAGAAGACAAATGGTAAATATGTCTCCACCATTAGATTAAATGAATAAATTGTAATGCTTAACTTTTCTGATGTTACAGATTTCACTGCATTACAAAGTTACACTGGGTTGTAATTTCACTTTCATTTTTGTCCTAATTATACTACCATTGTTGAATTTAATCTACAACAATACTCGTATACCCGCGTGATCATCTTGCAAAATAAACATATTTTAGGGCATAAAATCAAAATCAAAATAACTTTATCCCTAATATTTTACAGTAACAATTAAATATTATGTTATTTACCCTATTAACAAAATACGGGCACGAAAAGCGAAAAACTTCAATTTTAAATTTAAGGTATTCATACAAAAGGTTGTATGTTTGCAAGTAGAAAACAATTGAACTGTTCATTTTAAATTAAACAAAATCTCGGTACATTATTGTAGTAACCAACATATTTTCGTTAAGAAGGGTTGTTCAAGAGTCTTCACTGCGTGCTTATGCTACAAGTAATACAAATCCAGCAAGGCTTACTTTTCAGCAAGATTAAATACAATCATCTCTCATGTTGTGCATGAGTAGGCAGTGCAGTCGCCTTGATATCCCTGTCGTTAGTATGATGATCGAGTCCTGGTCAGGTCTGGGATTAGTGACACTTGTGGCGGACAAGGCCGCAGTTGGGGTTTTTCTCGGAGTTCTCCCGTTTTTCCTCATATTAGGCATCTATATCATTCCTTCACCATTTCCCCAATCGCCGGCTGGTGACGCACGGAGGGGGGTGACCTGCTCGAAACCTGAGTACGCAGCGAACCTTAGTGTAGTCAGCCGGTGTGGGTTTGGGAATACGCCTAGCTTGAGGATTAGCGCAATAAATTGTAACAGGTCAGTGCTAGGCCATAGTGTAACAGAACGACGATGACAATGTGTTGCTGACTCCCTCATTTTCTAGTGAAAATCGATAATCTAAAATGTTGGTAGCACTCATTCCCGCCGTAAATCATGCCTTTGCATAGTTATCAATAACATTTACTTAGTTCTTGTAATAAAATGTGAGAAAATGTGTTTAACTTTCTGTGTCGATGAATATATGCAATGATTTAATGAAGTAGCTAATTGAGTACAGTAGGCTACATGATTTATACAGGAATTTTCCAATACAAAAATATAGCAGTGTAATTATACAACTATAATCTTCTCGCTATAATACTCAACACAGCGAGTTGCGCGTGATATAAATATCAATTGTTGCTGGCAAATTATCTTTCTTAGAGTGTCAACAATGCATTCAAATTACCAGCAACACCTGTGCAGTGGTGGCGAAGCTCTTAAGAGGCTTTTGAAGCTAGCCTACACACAAAAAAAATTGAGTTATTATATCTAATAACAGTATAAGTTCGTAAAAATTATTTATCGTAACATTGGTATGACCAAATACCTTACTATAATTTATTATACCGGACAGCTGTATACTAGCAGCATTGATGAGAGTGCGAAATCACGCTGAGCGGTGCAAAAGGAAAGGTAGACCTATTTCACATTATGAATGAAAACTATGCAATCATCATTATATTATCTAATTTCTGGTATGATAATTTGTATATGGCAAACTGTGTAGGAATAGTTATACTCAGTGGCGGCTCGTGAACTTGTGGATTGGGAGAGCTGCAGTAGATTTCGGTACATACAAATTTCACTTCTTGATACCATTACTAATAAGTATAGGACAAAAATAAATGCACTACATATCGAAAAATCAAAACTTCCTGACTTAGTTGGGAGATGTCTGTAGGACCATTTGCTAATCCCTAAGAAAAACTAATACCATCGATTTCAGTCTAAATTTGAGATCGGCAGACACTCAACGTACAATCTACCAGTTCATTCTGAATTGTCTTAGAATAACCTTAAACAGTGACATGTTCCAAATGATTTTTGAGAGGCTCGTTTAGATTACTCACGAATTGTAGAAACCCACGAAACACATCAGGGTTCTTCGAATCATTTTTTCATCATGTCCCCTAAGGGGAAGTTCATATTGGCCACAAAATTTGATACAATCAGTTTTTTTTAAATAATTTCACAATTTTTTATCACTTCTTGATTATGTTTGAGAATGTTTGTTCTGTTCGTTTCACTTAATTGCACAGCAGTATGAGTTGCGTAACATAGCCAATGAAACAACATTTTTCAGGTGAGACTGCGAAGATTCGTGCATTTTGCTTTTTAGGGGCAAATGTCCTAAATCTGTCACACCACTCCTAGTCCATGCAGTATCGCCACCGAAGAGGAGGCAAGGAAAACAAAATACAGATTTTTTTTTGTTCACATCCACGTAACCACAAATGCTGAGCGTAAATTTCATTGTTATACTTCCTTACATATATGCACTATTTCGGCTGGATGAAGCTTAAGTAAGATTTAAGTCGGGTAACGGACGACCCTTTAATTTCACTTCATTACATCAATATTCTCCGCAAGGGAAAAATAAAATTAATACTCTGTAATTCACACACACTCATGCTTGCACATTTGCACTGGTTAAGTTACGGTATTAAGACGTCACACCAAAGCAACACTCAGATATACTGATGGTCAACAATTTTCTAAAACTGGAAAAGATGTCTCTTTCGTATTTTACGTGCTATATCAAAAGGATTCTACTCGTGCAATCATTTTGAGTTAAGGCAAATATTAGGTTCTGCTGGAGGCTGGATATATACGTAATAATAAGGCAAAAGAGAATATTAATTTCGTTATATTAACTCGATAAGATTCTACAACAATAAGTATGTGAAAAGAAAAGAAAAATTGTGTCATTAAGTTTCAAGGGAATAGAGAATCCATTTGACGCAGCATTACAATAGCGGTGTGGGAGGAGAGGAAAGATCTTCCCTTGTCGCCTGGCTCTGCAACCACTGCAGCGAAATATGGGTTTTAAACAGCGGCAGTTTTCCTCTGCTCCCCTTCACCTCTCTACCCCCTGAACAAGCAAGACACACTCTCCATGAGCTGACCACCCTGCAGATCCCAGGACGACTTTGAATGCAGTGTCAATTCCAATACAATCGACGCGCAAAAAGATTATGCATAAGATAATAGTACATATTCCCGGTCAGATGAAATATAAAGCAATTTACCAATAAAAGCTGTAACAATTCTTCTAAAAATTAAAATAAATATTATTTTTATTTTCCTGTCAAAGCAGGGAGTGCTGCAGCTCCGCAGCTCTTATGGACGAGCCGCCCCTGGACTTATACTAATTTATTACGGTTTACGTTGTAATTAGATGTAATGTGGCAGGGCGAAGACAAAAAAGCGCACTGAGAACCCAGCAAAACAGACACCTAAGAAGACTACTACACGACGACAGTACTGTTGTCTGTCTTGTCAACAGGTCTTTAAAAACAAAAGCCAGTTCAATGAACACAAAACTTCCTGCCAGAGCAACAGTTCAGCATATGAATCTACGTCACCTCAGTAAGTAACCTATAAAATGTGTTATACAGGGTGTAAGAGGTATAAGTGCCGTCCTTTTCACAGTCGTCAGGGACGGTCTACAGGATCAAAAAATGTCCATACATCATAGGGTCAAAACTTGATAGTTGCCCCCCCCCCAAATTTCTTTTCTTATTTGCGTTATACTGCTTATGTTGTTGTTTAGTCAACTATTCGAAGACAGGTTTGATTCTCATAAGTAACACCAATAAGGTATCATTCATGAGGCAACTAGGCCAGGAGATAATGGGATAGGGTGGCCAATACTGCTTATATGGTTAGTAAAATTACGAAAACAATTACATCAGTAGGTATATCTAGCAAAGAGTTAATATCAGTTTAAATAATTATTTGTGTTTTCTATTACGGGTACGTTTTCGTGAAATTAAATAATAATGCTTGCTTAAATTTATTAATATTCTGACGTGAGAGACGTGGCAACGTTCAGCAGGATATAAGGCTCATTCACAATGAAAATTAAACATAACGTAAGCGTTAACTTAAGAATATAAACGTTACGGTAAAATCAAGATCATTCACGATGGGAACATAAACATAACCGCAAACATACTTGGTAACCATGGAAACATAACAAAGACGCCATTTCCTCATATTCTGTCGTATACTTCAGCGCTCCACGATTGTATTCTATCTGTAAATCACGTAAGCATAAGCATAAAAGTTTGGAGTTTGCAAACTTTCATGTTAACGTCTTACGGTAATGTTTATGTCTATGCTTATGTGAATCATTGTGAATGATCCCATTTGGTAGCCTGGGCGCAAACATTTGTGTTTATGTTACGGTTATGTTTAATTTTCATTGTGAATGGGCCTTTACTCTGCACAGACGTACAGCTCAGCTGAGTTCAAACTCCCTATCCATAGGTCTACTGCCGAGGGATGACAGTTCAATAGGCTACAGGTATTCGATAAACAACTTACAAAGTCATTCACAGTTGAGGAATATCTTATGTTATTAATTTATGCAGAAAGTCGTCGTAATCCAAGCGAGGCAAGAAGATGTACCGTCAACTTTTTCCGCAGAAAAGGTTACCTAATCGGCGAACTTTTGTAGCGGTTTATCAACGATTATTATAAACTAGGAGTCTCTTACCCCGTTTCGAAAATCACACACCCAGAAATTTCTTTCAAAATGATACTGCTTTAAGGAAGCGGGAGGGATTAAAATATTTCATTAGAAAAGAAAAGTTCGTACGATTTTGTGTAGTAAACCACTATTGTTTATTTTTAGACGTATAATGAAAAATGGACCAATATTGTTAAATAAAATGGAAATTTACCATAATGTTCTATTAATAAGATTGAAAGTTTGTATTTGTTGTTCGTTTTATCTAAACAACAGTTGTTCTGGTCCGCCCCTGCATTAGAACAGAACATCTGCTTTGTACCGGCATGTCTCTATCCGCTTGAGCTGTACTGTGTACTTGTAAACCCCCTCCTCTCCATCCAGCAACGTTGCCAAACGCCTAATATTGTAAACTTTAATAATTAGTTAAATATTGCAATTAGAAAAAAAATGTGAGGACATTTTTTCTTCCTTATGACATTTATAATCATAAGTTAAAATAATGGCACTTACACCCCTTACACTCTGTATAGGCCTGCTGTACTTCAGTATGTAGGATAGACATACACACTACGTAGCCTATATCGACGGCCCGGTTCAAAAGGAAACAACTCAACATTTTTTAATTGGGTCGTCGATGAGTCATACCGCATGGAAGGGAGCTGGCATAAAAGAACTGGTATTACCTCTGATTGAGGTTCTGGCTGATATATATAGGCTTACATATGAAGGATTCAGAACCATAGTGGGCCAAGCGCCATTTATTAAAATCGGAGAAAGCGAGGGTTAAAGTTAAGTGAATAACATAGTTTAATGAAAATTGACATATCATTTAGTTATAATGTGCATATTTTATATTACTTGCTATATGTTTCATTGAATTATGCTATTCACTTAATTTTAACCCTTGTTTTCTCCGCTTTTAATATATGGCGCTTGGCCCACTATGGCTCTGAACCCTTCATATATTATCAGGCAGTAGGCCTACATCTCACTTGACGATGTGTCAGAGGAAGAACAATAAAATTGTTTGTATACATCTCAAGTCTGATTAGAGTAATTATGTTACTACTCAGTGATATATATATATATATATATATATATATATATATATATATATATATATATACTATGGAGGGGAAAAGTAACTGGCCACCCTATCCCATTATCTTCTGGCTTAGTTGCCTTATAAATAATGACTTATTATTGGTGTCACTTATGATGTTCCGATCTGTCTTCAGACAGTTCACTAAACAACAATACTGTAGAGCACAAAAGAGGGAACATTTTTCATAATATTTACTTTGATATCTGATTTTTTAAATATAATTTTGAAAATTGTGTCCTGGGAGAGTTAGGTCACATTCGAGTGTTGACAAAATCATTTCAGTTCTGTCTCTTTTAGACTTGAATGTAGGTATAATTTCCTTATAACAGACTATACATACTGTACATGGCATATCCTCCATATAAGATTAATGGTTATACCGCCATGATTCGGTGCCTAGAGCCTCGTTGGTTAAAATCATGTTGCACCACGGAAATGCGAGGATGGGATTTGGCAGGAGAGGTTATAAAATAATAATAATAATAATAATAATAATAATAATAATAATAATAATAATAATATCTCTGAGAAAGAATGGTGGGGTTTCATGAATTTACTGTGAAGTATACCAACCTATATTATGTATGTCGTGTAAAGGATTGAATGTGTTTTATTTAATTCAGTAACTCAGAAATATTTTCATGTGATTTTATTTTCTGTCATTGTCGTCATAATGAAGTCATTACAGAGCGAACTGGCCTAGTGGTATAGTTCTGCTTCATCTGTGCGTTCTGAAACCGTTATTGTGCGAGGAAGAGAAATAGTTCTGCAAGACAGGGATGGAACACTCTGCGCATGCGTAGAACAGCACTCCTGCCACTCCTCACATTTGCAGGAACATTAGTTGTTAAAAAAACATACTTTTACATTTTTAAATTTCAGCCATATCAAAATAAAAAGAGTATAAAGCAAGAAACTCTAAGAATAATTTATTAAGCTCACTTTCCTCTTACGAACAGTTAGTGCGCCGAACAGATTGGCAAAAATAGAAAATATCGAGCTTCGTGCTGTCATTAAATATTTCGTAAAAAAAAAAAAAAAGAGGTAATGAGTCCAACAGCAAACATTGATGCTACACGACTGTATTGCTAATTGTCTATGATCCAGAGTTGCCAAACGTCCTGGATTTCCCAGGATTGTTTTTTTTAAGTAGGTTATTTTACGACGCTTTATCAACATCTTAGGTTATTTAGCGTCTGAATGAGATGAAGGTGATAATGCCGGTGAAATGAGTCCGGGGTCCAGCACCGAAAGCCCAGGATTGTTCTGGATTTTAATGGTGTGTCCTTTGTCCTAGTTGTTATTTAGTCAGTCCGAAGAAAGATACCAAGAAGGTACCACTTATGAGGCAAGTAGGTCAGGGGATAATGAAGTAGTTGGCTAGTTCTTTCCCCTCCATTGCATACATCGCCGACTAGCTACACATCACATTAATCAGACTTCAGATGTATACAAACAACTGTTCTTCCTCCGACACATAGATTGTCCTAAATTGAGTTATATTTGTCCGGAATGTCAAAGGGATTGGCAAAATACAGATTTTTCCTAATTTCTGTAAAATTATATTTAAAATTCCTTATTCATTTTTTCAATCTATGTCCAATGTCGTCTTCAATGCTGCCTGATGTTTTCTATCGGGTTGTATTGAAATAAAAACGATAATACTATAGTAATGTATTATATATTATACAGTATATTTATCCTTTACTCTCTTTGGAAGTTGATTTATTATTGATAGAATTTAAACACTGTATCATGTATTTTTCTGTATAGGTCAGGCTATATATGACATACATATTATGATATTATTTTTCCAAGCTTTATCAGTAATTCCAAGAAAATGTCATAATGTAGCAAAATTAAACACAATTAAAAAGAATAATAAAATTTTTCAGGTGGTATACAGAAAACTACAGGGTGTCATTTAAAAATGTTTCCGATGACAAAACAACATTGTTTGTTTTTGTGAAAAATTGGCTTTTAGAATATACTCTTTGACGTCTCCGAGCGTTTTTCGAAAAACATTTTCATTTAGCTGTAGCATAAAATATGCGTATCTTTTGAAACGCACTGTATATATCTGTGCGTGTGTGTTTGTGTGCGCGTGTATCTGTGATGCCTGAGTTCTCGCACTGGTGTCAGGAAAATGTTTTCATTTCTGTGTATGATTTTCTTTTCTTGTTCACAGACGAATGCTCGAAGAGGAGATGACCAACTCAGGGATATACGAGTGCGACATCTGTGACATCATTTTTGAGAGTGTTTCCTCTTTTAACAACCACAATGACTTTCACTTTTTCTTTTAAGAATAAAATAAACCAAATCATTATCAAAATCTTTAGAATTGATTTTTTATACTAATTTATAGTCGAAGTGTGAAAGTGCAATAATTATATATACGTAATAATGTGTTTGTATAAAGTTTTTGTAAGCTGTGTCATTGGAAGATTAAGTGAGAAGTGAATAATTGTTAATATGTGTACTACTATATAAAAAAAAGCCACAAAGTCTGCCTCTCTCGAAATCAACAAAATTAAGCCCACTTAATGGAAATAAGAAATAAATAATGTATGTACAGTTTTTGTTGTAATAATTTATATTAAAAGCAAATAAAGATATTTGCATAGGCTACTGGTATGTGTAATATCAATATAGAAATTATTTAATCCAGTATCAATATTTATTTTGGACCCGCAGTTGCGTAGCAACACTACAAAGCCTAAAATAGCTCGTTCGATTCCTGATGGGGTCATGGATTTTTTTTTTTTTTTTCAATTTACCTAAACTTTCCGACTTCAGACACTCAGAATGTAACAGAAATGAAGAGCTTAGCGGAAGAAGGGTCTAACGCACTCTTCAATCAAAATTAAACTTTTTTTTTTTTTTTTTGAAAATATAATAGCAGGTCCAGGCATTATCTAGTGAGTACGTTTACGAGTTCTTTCATCATGAAATATGTTTAACATTGTTATTTTTGTTATTGAAGAAGAGAACCCAAACTCACTCTTTCCCTTCTTGGTAAAAAAATAATCTTTTATCTTAAAAATTAAAAAATGTGTGATAGAACCTTCTTCCATCAAGGCCTTCAAATTGACACCCAACAAGCTTTCTTTGGGGATAAAGGCGACAAGCACGTAGGACTAACATTCCTACTGCTATTAATGTTGAGGACATTTTTTTTTCGATCCAACATCCAACAAGAAACATCGTCCAGAGATCAAGATTAATTACAACAGTTCTGCCAAGATACTAAGAACCTCCAAGTAAACTGTTACTACAGCAAAAGTAGATCTACACTTCAGGGGACAAAATTATTTTCCGGGGACGAAAACGAGGACGTTTGTTATTCATGGAGAATAACTGAAAATGATGGACTCTCCACGGAAATAGAGGACTTCTGGTCACCCAATACTAATGTTGATTGCAAAGGTGGGATCTTTGATCCCACTACCACTGGTCTGTGGTAGTACCTATATAACTAACACTGTTTATTAATATTTTAATGTTGTACGGTATATAATAAATATAGACCTATTGGTTATTGTTTCATATTATTCACAAAAGACATCCTTAATCAAGCAAGTCGACGTGCTTTTAGAAGTTGGGAAAGCATAGGTATAATGTTCGTTAAGACAGGAATTCCGTGAGTTATTTTAATTTTTGCAGAAAGAAAGCAATGGATATCTGTAAGATTGAGGTGTAACAATATTGTCGTACTTTCAAATTATTACATGATTGTATAATTCATAACCTCGCTCCTAATTAGTGTTTTAATTAAAAATAACTTATAGGTAAGATACTGAGCCAACTGGCTCATGCGTTAAGCATGGGACTCGCATTCGGGATGTCCGCGGTTCGAATTACGGTTTTTCTGTAGTTTTTCACAGTTACTTAGACAAATGCCGGGATGGAAATTTCATTGCCATGATCCATTTCCTTTTCTCTTTCCTGTAGAAAAAGAATATAGATTTCATAGCATTCATCATCATCATCATCATCTCGTTATTCTCGTTCTGACGTTCTGTAGACAGGTCATGATGCATGTCTTCGTCCGCTTGCAGGAGGAACGTCCTCTCCTCCGAAGCCGTTCCTGGGTTCTGAACCTTTTGCAATATCTCTGCCAGGATTCATTCCTTAAGAGAACTTCCGAGGGCGCTTCGACGTTATAAAGTATATTTCGACACCTTAGAAGGGCTATCGGACTGGATTCTGTGCTGCTTGGCCACCTTGGCGGTCTGAACTTAAGACGGGAGAGGGGAGGAGGTCTCATGCGGCCGGTGCACATAATTCGGAGTGCACAATAGGCCACTGTCGAGCCATGATGAAAAATAAAACAAAAAGGTGCCGGAGAGTTCCAGCGCATCTGCCAGAAAAGAGCACTACTACTACTACTACTACTACTAGTACTCCTACTACTACTACTATAGATAAGTTAAAATTCAGATATGGAAACATATTATTATAAAATTCATCAACTATGTAATTTGTTATTGATTAGGACCAGTGCTGCCATGGAGGCCATACGGGGCCATACACCGTATGGGAACCTACAAGTTTTTTAATTAATCGTATGAGGAAAAGAAAATTTTGTCTGTATGGAGCCATACGGCATATATGTGCCTAAGTTTTGTACGCGGAGATCTGTACAGATCTTAGATCATGGCTTGCTGTTCCTAATGCATTTTGTTTCATATTCATAAATAAAAATTGTCCACCTCTGCAGCACTGGAATCCAGAATTATACAAAATAATGGTTGAAAAACAAGAAGTGCTACAAATACACACTCCAAGATTCATGGAGGCAAGTGTGCATCTACGGTAGGGCTATATGGTGTATACTTTAAATCAAGCTTGTTGTACACTTAAAATGTAAAGTAAAACAATTTCTTTACTTCTTCTTTAATATTAAAAAAATCATTAAATGACAGTCGGAGAGATGGAGAGAGAAGAATAAAATATGTTTCAAGGGAGAAAACAAGCGGTGGGGCGTATGGCCAAGAGAAAAATTACCACGACAGCACTGATTAGGACATATTTATTTTATTTTTCCGCATTTGACAATTTTTATTGACAGCGTTGATTTTGACATACTGTAATTCCGAAAGAAACATGCGCATCAATGTCACTCATACAGGAAACTCCTGATAGAGGACAGGACCTTCCGCAGTGTTTCGTCGTGGTTTCGTCTCGAAATGCAGTATCGATATACGAAGTTACTAACCGATAGCTTATTCGAAGTGGATGCGCAGAAAACATTAATTTGTCGATCGTAAATTTACTGTTGGAGGTTGTGCTAGTTAGAAATAAGACGTAAGTAGTCAAAGCAAATGTCAAAAAATTTAGTTGCCAATAATAATATAACGCTATTAGATGAAACATTTAAGACGCCAGTAATTTTAAGTAATGCATTGTATACGTCTCTTTAATCACTAACGTTATTAAGTAGTATTTAATATATAAGTAATTCATTTTTTTAACACTTTGTGATCAAAATTCTTTGAATATTTAGAACTAAGTTTCCAAACTCAAAATTTATTACTGCTTTGCATAATGTTGCAGTGTTTGTGTTCTAAGAGTAAGTTACATACCATTTCTAGAATTTGACAGATTGATAGGTTAGAATCGGTAGACATTCAGTGACATTTCTGTCCAGGTTAGTACACGTCAAAATGTTTAAACGTCACTTTTATAAAAATCGCATTTCAGATATTTTAAATATTTTGGTCAGTATTTCAATGGGTGCATTTAGTTAGACTGCAGCCTTCCATAATTAGAAAATCCGATTCAGTGACGTGGTAAAAGTTTCAAAGCTTTGATATAATGCAAATAACCTGCAGTGATTGGGTGTTTGTTGACAGCAACAGTTGTTAACGACGATAATAATAAATTCTTTAACAGTGTACGCATTCATCATTGATTTTCAACAAAATTTTAATCGTAATTTGTAAAGGTAGGCTATGGTAGTAAAAAGTAATTGTTAAATTACGGTATATTTTTATATAAAAAATGTTTTAAAGAAGTTTTGACCTTCTAAGAATGACAGTTATTTGGTTCGTAGAACATACGGGACACTATTTTAGGATTTTTTTTAGGTGTAACCCAATTTTGAGAAAGCGTTGTCTTCTAATAAAACAGTTTGATTGTAGAATTTTATTTTACGTAAGGTATTCTTGCATTTCTTATACTTACTGAATTTAAGTCTAGCCTACAGATTCGTTCGTCGACTAATTTAATTAGACATTGTAGGAGATTATTAAAATTCTTTAAGTAAAGCATGACTTGGCTTTGAGCGCTATTTTCTTTTCTCGTTTTTAAGAGTTCTATCTCAAACTTCATAGGTACTGTTAACATTTTATACTGGTACAGAGCCTACTTCCTCGGAAATGAAGTGATGGCTTTCACTAGAGACCTGACCACAGTATACTGTGACTTGACATTCTCGATTGTTTTTGTTACCAATTAATTCTTCAGTTGGGAAA
Organism: Periplaneta americana; assembly: GCF_040183065.1. Taxonomy (NCBI): domain Eukaryota; kingdom Metazoa; phylum Arthropoda; class Insecta; order Blattodea; family Blattidae; genus Periplaneta; species Periplaneta americana. The sequence goes on from NC_091119.1 coordinate 157,132,654, forward strand.
TTTTATTGATATATTCTTGTCTGACTTTTGAATAAATTATTAATTTGACTTTACATACGAAGAATGTGTAAAATCGTAGTAAGATTATATGAAACCTCACTCCATAGAAATGTACTTATGTCATGAGTTTGAAATTTGACCATATATAGCCTCATGAACTTTCCAATTTGCTCATTTAATTTTGAAAAAAAAAAGTTACAATATCAGTCACATTAATCACAGTTGACTTACATCAGTTGCATAGACTACTTTAATTTATGTTGTGAGGAAGTTTGGTCTGCATTAAAATAGGCTAACAAATTTAAAACAATTTTTACATTGCATCTTTTTATTATAGGCGTAAGTAAGGCATAGCTTGCGCAATCTCTCATTACACAAAATAAATCAATAGGACTTTAGACTTAGTCATCTCTGACAGCAGTATGTTCACTTTTAAATTATGTGAACGTATACCATATGCCCATATTAGAATCATTGGTAAAACTTCGATATCCCCCTCCACACTACACATGGGAGAGAAAACGTACTTAAATAATTTTCACATTCCACAGCCTCGTATCACTTATATAATCCCTTCAACTAATCCACTAACCTTGTCACATACCTCGACGTAAAGTCACTTAGCTGTCCCTTCATTTAACCCATCTAATCTATAAAGAAACTTTAAAATCAGACGCCAGTTCCGTGTGTGGTGTGGGGCGATATCGAAGATCGGCCTAAATTTTAATTGAATCTTCGTATTTAGGAAAGACATTCCGACACATTAAAAAAACAAAGGACGTAATTTGGTTTGAGAACAATAGATTGCCAGATTCAATCCTCCTTACATTTTTTTTTTCATTTCATTTATTATATTTCATAGATTCTACATTTCAATGAAGCTTTAAGATGTGAAACAAATCAAAATTTTACAAGATTACAATTAGGCCTACATTTTTACAGTTTTTATAATTTTGCAATTTTCTGCAATTTTGTACATTTTTTTTTACAATTTTTTGGCGAGATGTAGTGAGATGAAATGAGACCGAGGATTTGCCAAAAGATCACCTGACATTTGCCTTATGATTGGGGAAAACCTCGAAAAAAAACCCAACCAGGTAATCAGACCAAACAGGAGTGAAGTGAAGTGAGGCCGAGGACTCTCCATACTGTAGACCATCCAGCATCAGTCAGTGTCTTTATCTTCATCAAACTGAAGTGAAATGTATGATGTGTGACAGATTAGTTTTCGAAAGCTCGCATATTTAGCCTATATAAAGCATCTCTTCTTAAGCCTGTATCTTACATCGATCAGTTATTTAATCTCGAATATGTACCTTATTTTTTAGCCTGCCTATTGAAATGAAGTCCGTATGTATAGACAGACCTGGAAGATTCCTCATTTGTGTTATGATTATGATGATGATGATGATGATGATGATGATGATGATGATGATGATACAGTAGATCTGTCTTTATTATTTTTCGATTTTTGTATTACAGAGTGTATCAGTGTTAATCGATAATGCTGAGAGTAGACCTAGTAGAGCTGTTATCTTACATTTTAACTTCGTACTGCATTTTTATTTTCTCTAGTATTTTTTTTCCCTTGTTAGTTTACAAGTTACGGTATGTTGAAACTACAAAGTCACAAATGCATATCCTTTGATTTTATTTCCACCAGATAAGTGGTATTGGTATAGTACTTAAATCAGATCGATTATGGCAAAAGATCTAAAGTACTGCTAATAATACGTTCACTTAAGTAGACTTTCCCTGAAATATTTTCTAGTATAATGTGTACTGATACAGTTTGGATTAAACTGATCCAGTTTTACAACATATTCTAATTTTTTCCTCGATACGCCCTCATTTTAAGTTTTGAAATTACCATCCAGGAGGAATTTTAAGAGTAAACCTACAGTAAGGATAATTATCTGAAGTAATATAATATGGTAACAAATTTATTTATTTTAGTGGTGTTAAGGCCATCAGGCCTTCTCTTCCATGTCATCAGAAATATGTATTCTTTTTAACAAAATTTTAGGACAGCAGCAAAGAAACTAGTTAACGTTCAGTTACACAAAAAAATAAAAGATACCGGTAATACAAAAACATTTTAAATTTGTATAGGCCTACTATTAAACAAAGCTTAAGATCTTAATATCGATATTAACAAAAATATCAATAATATTAAGTAAATTCAGCATTTTCCTTCTACCTGCTGGAAGGGAAGACATTGGACAGTTCTATATTCATTAAGTGCTATTTTAGATAAATAGATAGATTTATTCGTTTCATAATATTCTTACATTTGCGTTATAGCATAGAATAAAGAACATGTCCAATTCTTACTTTTAACATATAAAATGCAAATATGAAATATGTACAGAATTAATATCTTGATAACAATAATATTTTACACAATGCAATATGTTTACCATTTAATAGTATTAAAATATTTACACAGTACTGTGAAATGTCAAGAATTCATCTACAGAATAGAAAGTGTGTGAAAGCTATTTTGTGTGTTAAATACAATACAGTGTTTTATATTTAACTGCAAGAACTTCTTTTATTATTTATCCAAAAAATTGTCAGCTGAAAATGTTCATGGCCTGAAAACTGCTGTTACAGAAATGTTATACTACTGGGAAGCTAACTTTGAACGATTTTATAAAGATTTTGAATTGCCGAGGAAAAACTGATTAGTGTAGAAAGAATTGTATATGTTTTATAGCGGTATTTATTTTGAAAAATACTAAGTTCTTAACATGGTTCAGTATTTAAAGTAAGTACTATGGACAATTTTATGTTTTCTAGTAGCCTAAATAATCCAGATGAGTGAATAGTTACATTTCTTTGACGCAGAATGCTTGAAATATGCTAATGTACTCGTTCGGTGGAACTTAAATTCGTAATCTTGGATGCAGTGAGATTGTAGTATTGTTCTGCTGTTGAATACTAATACCATTATTGTTATTATTATTATTATTATTATTATTATTATTTCATATTTTCACAAAAAATTGAAAGAATAAATAAACAGTTTTGTACCTAATTTATTTATATAGGAACGTTCATTCCTACAGGCATCTAAGCAATCATGTTGACCCAAAGCGGTGAGGAACCAATTGAGTGCCCATTGTGCATGGAACCACTGGAAGTCGATGATCTAACATTTTTTCCATGTACATGTGGCTATCAGGTATGTACAATAGTTAGAATAAATTTACTTTATAACTATTCTCTTACAGCTTCGTGTTGTATAAATCATTTTTCACAATGTAAAAACAATGTATTTGTAGTGATGTTATTAAATAAAATTTCCTCAGCATAGACAATATATTTAAATTTTGAAGTAATAAATTTCCTGAGCAGTATACTAATAATTTTAGGTAGACCTACTTAATAACTTGCATCTAAAATAAAGCTTGAGTTGTTATTGATATAGGTAGTAATCTCTATTATAGACCATAGAGATCAGTGGCAGTTCCTCGGAGGAGGGAAGGGAGGAACGACCTCCTAACATTTTTCTTCTTTTGAAAGTAAATACAAAATAAAATATGTGCCTTGAAATTCGAGGAAGATTCAATAATTTTTAAGTTGACAGCTATCAGAAAACCTCGGTTAATCGAGTTTTAAACGACGCGCGTTCATGTGCTGCTAGAAAACTGTGAGAAAGATGCGAGATTGTTTGTGTGGAGGAAAGGCAATCCTTTCCTCCTTTACTGCAGTTAACGCTCATAGACAACAGCGCACTAGCGGCCAGAGAAAGAAGCAGAGTTTTAAAGCAAGTAAATGAACTAATAGGGAGGAGATCCTCCTCTGAATCAGCGTATGGGCGGGAAATAGTGTACTTAGCAGACAGAAACCAACTGTCATGCAGCAATCATGCGATGTTGCATTCAACCAGACTATAATACATCTAGAAGGAGACACAATAAAAGCAGTTTTAACGCAAAGCTATGAAAGACATCATACAAACTTTTTTAAAATTATAAATCAAAATATATTATTCATTGCACTTTATATAGGCTAGTATTCATGGTTTGAAACTTTCGAGGATAAAGTCGGGTTTATAATATAAAACAAAGAGTAAGTAGTTCTACATTATCATCACAGATCTTTTTGGCCCCTGAAATTCACTTCCATTCATTGTCTACAAGACAGGGTAACAGCCAAGTTGTCAATTTTTGTACAAATATATTTGAAATTGAAAGTACTCCAAACTACATTATTTTTAACATAAAAAAATTAATGGACCACCGGCAGCTTTGAACAATAATGGTAATATGACTTCACAAGAACTGACATTTTTCAAAAGCATGTAATACTGAACTTGTAAAATGTACGTACATGTGGCAACACAGACCACGTGGATGGGTGTAGTGTTCTCGCTTTCCTAACAGATTATTTTCCATTCCGATTTCCGTAAAACGGTGCCGGTTACGTGTTAGTAGCTAGTCTCTTCCAACACGTGTGATGCTGTAGTGTGCGCGAAAAATGCTGCGAGTTTGTGAATTTCCTTTTAATTGTTAATTTGTGCAATTATTCAACAATGAATGGAAGTGAAAACATATTATATTTTGGACAATTTAGGAAACTCAGGTTACAAGAACAGGTTATTGCTATACAAAAGGGAAGGCCAACCCCAACACTACTTGATCTTACATGTATGTATGTAGGCTAATTTGTAGCACGTTTCATTCAAGAAGGTGTCATTTTGTGCTGTTAACTTCTTTCCTCCTCGTAAGAAATATGCAGGAGCCGTCACTGATAGAGACTCACAGAGTAGTGGCAAGTTGAAAGACTCTCACTTACACAGAGAATAAACGTTAGTGACAGAGTTGTACTTCTAGTACTCGTTTCTATTAGGGCAGTGGTCCCCAAAGTATAGGTCGTGACCTCCTGGTGGGGAGGAGGAGTCACGAGATGATTTACTAAATAAAACAAAAAATGCCTTACCAGTACAGTTCCGGTATTAACATACCGTAGCCTACATCTATGTTGTACAGTGTTTAGAAATATAAACACAAACATCGTTGAACATAAAAAAAGATAAATGTGCCTACTTTTGACAAAGTAGCTTCTCAAATCTGAATTCTGTATTCGATATGTACACAGTGATATCATTTTCAATTTCAAGGAGGTTTCTTGCCTTTGTTTTACTGGCTATTGTAGACTAGAAACTTATTTTACATAAACACGAGCTTGTAAATGCTGTCAAAAATTTAAGAGCTTCTTCTGCAAGCTCGAGGTATTTTTGCATTCCGTTGATCCAAAAGTAATCTTGCTCTGGAAAAATTACACAAGTAGTTTCAACATTCCATCAGTAGATAAGTTATATATTTCCTTAATTGTTTTGGAATTTCACCCAGTTGAAAGCAACTGTCTAAAGAAAAAAAAAGATTCAGTATCCATCTGTACCTCTCATAATTGTTTTGATTTTCTTCCGGAAAATATTCAAAAGCTATTGTTTAAAATTGTGAAAACTTAATTGCATGTCCGCAAAAACAAACTTAATTGTTAGTATTTTGTCTCATCATACTTTAAGTAGCTAAATTTTCCATCAGTTCTTTAATACACTGGAATGAATCAAATTTAGTTTTCTCAGGTGATTTCGATCAGAAATCAGGTTTTCTTATAAAGCAATCTATTTTTACCTCTGGCAGTTATTATGTTAACATCTTGGCCTTGCAATCTACTATTCAAAATGTTCGAAAAATATATTAGGAAGGAAGGCCAGTCTAAGAAGTCAAAGAGAATTGGAAAATAAGTTTGCATATTCCGATTTATCATCTTGCAGACACAGGTACATTAGAAGTTGATTGATATCCACTGATTTTGAGTTGAATTATCTTTTTCGATTTTACAGGGATTTATATTTTTGTATTTTTCGATTGGGGTTCAGTATCAGTGTGGTAATATGGGGTTGCAAACAAACCTCTCTCCCAAAAGTGCTTCACGCCCTCAAAAAATTTAGGAACCACTGTATTAGGGGTTAAGTAAATTCCAGGCCATAGTATGGTCAGAAGGATTAGATCGGTGAAGAAAATCCATGACCCCATCAGGAATTGAATAGCCAACCTTCCAGCTTGCAGCGCAATGCCTTAATCACGATGCTGCCATGAACCCCAATACTCGATATAGGCAAGTGTAGTTTATTCTTAATTCTTTTTGTATTTTATGTTTAACTGATTTTTGGATATATGTTATTTTGAAAATTTCTAATTAGTATTGCAGTTTTAGAATATCTCTTTCTCTTGATAAGAAACGTAATTTTTATATATACGTAATGCTTTCTCTCTTGGTAAAACAAAGCATGAACAATCGTTCATATACCTATTACAGTTCATATTTTTTATGGTTTTTTTTTATTTGATTTTAGAATATTCGTCCTGGGTCTTGTTCATTTCTTAATCAGTCATGAGATTTGTTCTTGTCTGAAGTTTTTAACATGTAACAAATTATCTTGGTTAAATTGAACTTGCATCAGAGCTTCTCTGCACTTGTACTACTGTCTGTCCGAGTAGTACTGTCGCATCCTGGTTTCCCCCCACCCATTTCTGTTGGTCCCTCTGTAACTAAGGCTAGTGGCCTCTTTCTTGAAAATATTTGTTGTACGGAATTGGAAGCCCACGTAATATTTTACAACTGTTCAAAATAATTTAAAGAAAAGGACCCTGTTAAGTAACTGTCACGTAATTTCCCCTGCTTTGATGACCAAGTGACATAACCACTCGGATGGACGGTAGTCATTCTTTGACTTCATTTCATTTGACAGGTAATGAATTCTAAAGGAAACAGGTTTGTTGGTTCGTTGCTAGTGACCATAGGAGTTGTTAATACTATTCGTTTTCTCTCTGGTTTCCCAATATAAAACTTTTAGATTATTATTAATTTTATTATCATCATCATCAAACTTGTCGCATGTCATTAGATGTTTCCTGTTTAAAACTACATTCTTATCCTTGCACAAAGGGCAAAGGCCATCCTTGATTACTTTCATCCTAAGATGATGTTCAAGGAAGCAATTATGTCCAACCATTAATCGGAATGAGGCAATGCCAATTTTTCTTGGTTTTGTTTGTGAGTCTTGAAGTCTTCATATGGTTTTTTCCTGATTTTCTGTTGTATGTTCTATTATTCTTGTTCAGTTAATTTCTTCCAATTTGGAAGGCCTCTAGTTCGAAATTCGATTTTGCTTTTATACTGGAACCCTTTTTTGCCAGAGCATCAGCAATTTCATACCCTATCAATCCGACATGACCTGGAACCCACTGAAGAACTAGGCTACTTCTGCATTTTTTCTGAACTGCTCGATATAGTTTTCTTATTTCGTTGACTGTTGTTGGGATTCTATAGTTCACGATAATTTGGAGTGATGCTTTTATTTATTGAAGGTCTGTATAATATATTTTCTAATGCAGCCATAATGGTAGAATTTCTCCATCGAAATTGTGAGCATGCTGTCCTAATGGAGTGTACCAAGAGAAGTCTTCACTATATATTCCAAAACCAGTTCTCCGTTTTGAAATGAACCAACCACCTGTGTGGATTCTGTACGCTGTTTCTAATGGATAGTATTTGTTTAGGGTAATTAGTGCTGTCAATCTTAATACTTCAGGTAGATCATCCTTTTTTTTAATCCATGTCTAGTTTTATATTGATATCTATGTATTCCAGAGGATCAATTTGCATGATGGTAGGTATGGTGTTTATCTCTAAAGGTCTGGCCAATTAAAGGAAACATTCACTTCTCATTTTGTTCCATTGGGAGTTGGAATTAAATGTAAATAAGCGATATGAACTCGTCTGTTTTTTGTAAACAAAATCTAAGATAATCACTTGTTCCCATTTTTAAAGCTGTTTCATGTTAATAGACATGTACATGGAAGGTAACAGCGAAATCTTAATCTACTTAATTGAATAGCTAAGCAAAAAGGTGGTACGTATCAATGTTATTAAATAGGTACTGTATACTATGTAATATTGATTTTGTTTCGAACATGAAAATAACAACATTCGGTTTTTAAATAGACTAACTAGAAATGCGTATTAACAACATAAAATTATCATTCTTTTCTTACGATAATACCTGGATGTGTCATTGATGTCGAGTATTGAACAGCAAAACTATTAATTTCAGCCATATTCGGTGGTTCGAAACTCAGATCCTTACAGTTCAGTGTGACTTGTTTTTCAGATCTGCCGTTTCTGCTGGCACAGAATTCGGACGGATGAAAATGGATTGTGTCCAGCATGTCGGAAGCCATATGCAGAAGACCCTGCAGATTTTCGGCCACTTTCACGAGAAGAAGTGGCCCATTTAAAGGCACAGAAAAAACAAAAAAACCAACAGCGCAAGCAGAAAATAATGGAGAATCGCAAACATCTTGCCAATGTTCGAGTAGTTCAACGAAATCTTGTTTTTGTTGTTGGATTATCTTCAAGACTGGCTGATGGCGAGGTCAGTTACAGTAATATAATATTTATTTGCTTTAGTTTCGTTTGTTGAATTGAATTTTAAAGTGTTGCATCAATATGATAGTTGCTGGAATATTTTCTTCCTGATACTATGTTTCATTGATAATTTTTGTTATTTTTGCGTGAAATATTGAACTATTTGCTAGTTCCATTTTTTGAGAAGTGGTAATAGTCCTACCTCTGATTCTGAGCGAACTGTGGTTGAGAATATCTTTAATGTGTGTGTCTTAAATGTTTTGTTTAATAAGATGAAATGAAAATCACAAAGAACTCCTGACCGTAATTTCATTGCAGTATAAGCTTACTGTAGTAGTGAAATATGTCAAGATACATTAGAAAGATGATTAACCATAATACTTAGTCGACTTATTTATGCCGCTTTTGTATTCACAATGGGATATAATGTGTTAATTTTTTTTAAAGAAATTACAATAGAATTTTGAATCGTTTCTTTCTTTTATCTCCCTTCCTTTTTCCCTCTCCACTTTTTATCCTATCGCTCTTTCTCTCCCTTTTTCTTATTTTGTCTATTGTTTATCTTGACTTTCTTACTTCTTACCTAATTTTTCATGTAACATTAATTTAAATACATATTATTTTATGTTTATTTATCTTACGTGCAGCTGCCAGTATTCGATCCGAGAACCTTTCGATTTATAGCTGAATGCTTTATTACTACGCTATGAAGCGATTTGGGAGACTCTCTTTAAAATATTTCACTTAATATTATTTATTGCTTTTTCTTGTTCACTTTAATACTTACAACTGTAAAACTTTAAGTTAAAACAATAACATACCCACAGCATATACTTGATACACAATTACAATTTAATACACATACATTATTCGAGCTCATAATAAAATATATACAATAAACCCTCCCCACCATAAGAGCAGTACGCCCCCACTACTGAGGAAAGCAATCACGGAAATCAAGACCAGCTGGAGCTGGAATAGTTGGACGGACACATGATGACGCCACGTCAGTGTTGAAACTGGCCTGTCTGCTATTAAGGTATATTACCTTTGTTTAAATTTTTAATACTTTCAACATTTTAACTTAAAGTTTTATAGTTTTGATATTATTTGTTGTTTTTAAATACGTACAGTAAAATCCCTCAAATAACTGGTTATACCAAAACAACGTCACTTTTGACTGGACAAAAAAAAAGGTTTAAATATGTCAAATTGCCACAGTCTGGGTCGTCAGTTTTGCCACATTAGGAAGTTCGCATGAATTTTCATTTTCAGTGAATATTCGTACCTAAAATTTGTGTATTATTTGTGTTGTGTGATGTGTTTTAATGAGGAAAATTCACACAGTTTTTATGTTTATTTAGTTATGTTCGGGTCGTTAGTGTTGCCATATTAGGAAGTTCGTACGAGCTTTCATTTTCAGTGAATGTTTTAACTTAAAATTAGTGTATTTGTGTTATGTAATGTGTTTTAATGAAGAAAATCCACACAGTTTTTATCTTTATTTAGGTATGAGCAAGTGACAGAGAAATAAGCTTCATGGCTGCAGTTTCAACATTTGGCACCATGAAATACAAACTTTTTTTTTTTTGTATATGCCAGTATTTATTCAGTTATCTCGCAAAATCTCGTATCCGGAAATAGCCTGGTCCCTTTGGTGCTGGTTTCTACTGCAAATACACATCAGTAGATGGTGCCAGGTTAAAGGCCACTTCTTGAAATTGTTTTGTGTTAGTTATGCCTCAGTCTAATACGGAATGTAATTTTGTGTTAGTTGGGCCCCACTAGCTCTTAATGAAAAAAAAAATTAAAACCAATGAAATACACAGAGACAAGAAGTTGTACTTCCAGTGACTTTAAGTTAGTGAAACAGAATGAATCTGTGAAAGGTAAAATTTAAATGTACTTACTTACAAATGGCTTTTAAGGAACCCGAAGGTTCATTGCCGCCCTCACATAAGCCCGCCAGCGGTCCCTATCCTGTGCAAGGTTAATCCAGTCTCTATCATCATACCCCACCTCCCTCAAAACCATTTTAATATTATTTTCCCATCTACGTCTCGGCCTCCCTAAAGGCCTTTTTCCCTCCGGTCTCCCAACTAACACTCTATATGCATTTCTGGATTCGCCCATACGTGCTACATGCCCTGCCCATCTCAAACGTCTGGATTTAATGTTCCTAATTATGTCAGGTGAAGAATACAATGCGTGCAGTTCTGTGTTGTGTAACTTTCTCCATTCTCCTGTAACTTCATCCCGCTTAGCCCCAAATATTTTCCTAAGCACCTTATTCTCAAACACCCTGAGCCTATGTTCCTCTCTGAGTGAGAGTCCAAGTTTCACAACCATACAGAAGAACCGGTAATATAACTGTTTTATAAATTCTAACTTTCAGATTTTTGGACAGCAGACTGGATGATAAGAGCTTCTCAACCGAATAATAACACGCATTTCCCATATTTATTCTGCGTTTAATTTCCTTCCGAGTGTCATTTATATTTGTTACTGTTGCTCCAAGATATTTGAATTTTTCCACATCTTCGAAGGATAAATCTCCAATTTGTATAGCCTATTTCCATTTCGTACAATATTCTGGTCACGAGACATAATCATATACTTTGTCTTTTCGGGATTTACTTCCAAACCGATCGCTCTACTTGCTTCAAGTAAAATTTCCGTGTTTTCCCTAATCGTTTGTGTATTTTCTCCTAATATATTCACGTCATCCGCATAGACAAGAAGCTGATGTAACCCATTCAATTCCAAACCCTGCCTGTTATCCTGAACTTTCCTAATGGCATATTCTAGCGCGAAGTTAAAAAGTAAAGGTGATAGTGCATCTCCCTGCTTTAGCCCGCAGTGAATTGGAAAAGCATCAGATAGAAACTGACCTATACGAACTCTGCTGTATGTTTCACTGAGACACATTTTAATTAATCGAACTAGTTTCTTGGGAATACCAAATTCAATAAGAATATCATATAATATTTCCCTCTTAACCGAGTCATATGCCTTTTTGAAATCTATGAATAACTGATGTACTGTACCCTTATACTCCCATTTTTTCTCCATTATCTGTCGAATACAAAAAATCTGATCAATAGTCGATCTATTACGCCGAAAACCGCACTGATGATCCCCAATAATTTCATCTACGTACGGAGTTAATCTTCTCGAAAGAATATTGGACAAAATTTTGTACGACGTCAACAAAAGTGATATTCCTCGAAAGTTACCACAGTTGGTTTTGTTCCCCTTTTTTAAAAATAGGTACAATTATGGACTCCTTCCATTGTTCTGGTACAATTTCTTTTTCCCAAATAGCAAGTACAAGTTTATAAATTTCGCTATATAATGCACTTCCACCCTCTTGTATTAATTCTGCTGGAATTTGATCGATACCTGGAGACTTGTACTTTTTCAGATTTTCTATCGCAATTTCGACTTCTGAAAGCGTGGGTTCGGGTATAAATGGCTCAACAGTTTGTATTTCAATTTCGTCCCGATCATTTCTATTTGGCCTATGTACATTTAGTAGTTGCGCAAAATAGTTTTTCCATCTGTTTAGGATTGATGGAGAGTCTGCAAGCAAGTCACCATTCTCATCCTTGATCACGTTTACCCTTGGCTGATATCCGTTCTTAAATTCCTTTATACCCTTATATAAATCTCGAATGTTTTTATTCTTACTATTTGTTTCTACCTCATTCAGTTTTTCCTTCAAGTAACCTCTCTTTTTATTCCTAAGTGTACGACTTGCTTCCCGTCTTTCATTGAAATAATTATCTCTCTTCTCCTCAACTGGATCCTGTAAGAATTTCTATTTTGCCTGTTTCCTTCTTTCTACTACCATGCAACAATCTTCATCAAACCACGGTTTCTTTTTCTTAGTTTCATAATAACCTATGCTCTGCTCAGCTGAAATTTTGATACTATCTCTGATATTTTTCCACACGCTATTAACATCTAATTCTTTCTCAACTTCGTCGGAACTTTCTAAAGTGGCAAACCTATTCGAAATTTCGACCTGATAATTTTGCTTAGCTTCCTCGTCCTTTAATTTCAAAATATTGAATTTAGTAATATTAACTTGTTGCTCTACTCGCTTGGCTACTGATAATCTTTCTCTTAATTCTCCAATCACCAAATAATGGTCAGAATTACAGTCTGCACCCCTGAAAGTTCGAATATCTACTACACTAGTATGTCTCCGTTTATCTATCAAGATGTGATCTATTTGGTTGTGTGTCAATCCATCTGGAGAAGTCCAAGTATATTTATGTATATCCTTATGGGGGAATGTTGTACTTTTGACAATTAAATTTTTCGATGTGGCAAAGTTGACTAATCTAACTCCATTGTCACTACTAATTGCGTGTAGGCTCTCTTTTCCAATAGTTGGTCTAAAAATATCCTCCCGTCCTACTTTAGCATTGAAATCCCCCAATAAAATTTTCATGTGATATCTAGGGAACTGATCAAAAGTATGTTCCAATTCCTCATAGAAGCTATCCTTTATATGGTCGTCTTTCTCTTCTTTAGGGGCGTGAGCATTTATAACTATGATGTCGCACCATCTACCCTTAAGTACTAAATATGATAACCTGTCACTGATAAATTCGACCTTTTTTACTGCTGATTTTATTCTTTTATGAACAAAGAATCCTGTTCCTAATTGGTGATTATTGTTTCCTTCCCCATAATACAACAAGTAATCTCCTATTTGTGATATGCCATTCCCATCTAACCTAACCTCTTGTACTCCTACGAAGTCTATTCTATATCTAGCTAGTTCTTTTGCTACTAATGTTACCCCTCCTGTTCTATAGAGATTAGTTACGTTCCAAGTGCCAAATCTCAAAACCTTATTCCTTTGCTGTGGTCATGCCAGAGAATCAGTCCTATTCCGAGGCTTATTATAGGGATACGTAACAAGCTGTTTTTTTTACGGTGATGGGTTGTTAACCCTTCGCCCAACCCCCAAGCTGGAGGACCACCCCTTATCGGCTGTCCACGACTGCTTATTCAATATATTCGCAGCTACCCTCCATATCTGGAGGCCGTCTCCTCTATCCGCAACCTGAGGACGCGCCATGCCGTGGTGATAGGGACCCACAATATTTAAATCAAATTATGAACGTATGTTGTAAAATAATACAATTTTATTTGCCACATTTTACATCACTTAAGGGGACACTCCACTAAAAATGACAACTTTTTTCCTAATAATTTTTTAATCAAATTTTGAGAACATGTTTACTATGTACAGGACTAACAAAATCCAAATTTTGAACTCCAGAATGTTTTGGATGTGATTTTTTTATTTTTTTAGGAATATTTTCAAACCCAAGTTTTAAGTAGAAGATCTCAATTTCTAAGCTTCCTTTTTTTATTTCTTACATTTACACTACATTTCTGTGCATTCATTTTATGAAATACCTCATTTATTCACTTTCATTTTTTTTTTTTTTTTGGAATGTTATTTTTTTCTATAATTCACGAGATTTGTCAAGGGCGGAGTTAAGATTGTATAACCAAATATTTTCTCTTGAGGTCTCATCAGAAGGCTGATGCAACTGCTATATATTATGTGGTGAAAGACAATATTATTTTGAAAATGTATACTTCTTACTTTATGACTCTAACATCCAGACTTTTGTGAGAATTGATGTTGCTAAACTTGACTGATGATTTTCTTTGAATTTCCGGCTTAATCCTCACGTGTTTGTTTTATATATAAAAAATAAAAATAAATAAAAACCTATCTAATTTGTACTAAAAGATGTTATTTTTTCCATAGGTACTGAAGAAACATGAATATTTTGGAAAATATGGAAAAATTCAGAAAGTTGTCATAAATAAAAGCAACTCTTATGCTGGATCTCAGGTATGTAACATATACAGGTATGTTTGAATTCTTCTTCTTCTTCTTCGTCTTCTTCTTCTTCTTCTTCTTCTTCTTCTTCGCAAGTACAGATTAGTCCTTATGAGAAATAACTTTTTATGTGCAATAAATACCTATATTTTGATAGTGATAATGTGACATAAAATCCAGAATTCTTTTAAGTACACAATGATATAGAGATTAGTTTAAAAGCTTGTATTGTAATGTAACCAGTCGTGGTAGACATAGGGCTACAACACACTTAAATTCATGTGAAACTCGATCACAGTATCAGTTACCTACTGTACTCTATATAGAGAATTAAGGTTGATCCATTATTTGATGTGCTGTGTTGTGATAAATGAATATCTGGTGGAAGGTTAAGCCTTTGTAAAAAGAAGTTCCATAACATCTGTGCACTGAGATATTTGACATGTTAGAGCTCCTTACAAGTTGAATCCTCAATAGTAGAAGCCAGTGAAGAGTTGCCTGTTCTTTAGGTTTATTCTTCTGGACTAATCAGACAGAATAGGAAAACCAGACTAGGTGAACTTGTAAATTGCCTTGAATGTCGAAGAAGTCATACGATATGTCACGAGATGGTTTAAAAATGTAAAATTAATGAAGAGGATTTAGTCTTCCTTCCCTTTTTCAGTAAGATTCTCATGAGACTCATGATCGGTACTTGGATTCACAATTGACTCAACTGTAAGGATGGAAACATACGAGAATCAACCTGCTGAGATACATCAGGAAAAACGCGATATATATACAAACCCACTATACCATACTATAAGGAAAAATATCATCTATCGACGTTATTGGATTACTCATATTAGAGGAACCATCACAAAGAGAGTCGCGCATTTTTGCAAGCAATTTGGTGTAGGACAAACTCTTGTCTCCGAAGTATCTCTGTCTGCAGTGAAGGAATCTATAAAAATCCTATGAAACCATCTCTACACTAGAATAGACTGATCACTTTCCTTTGGCAATCTGCTCACGCTTAAGTTGGGTCCTGCAATTAGTGCTGATTAGACTATTGCGATCATCTGATAACATGATAGATACTTGGAAGAATTGATATTTCTACTGATATCAATGATGGTTTTTTTTTTGTTTACTCGTTTAGTTATTTATAATTGTATTTTTTTTTCCATCTCAATTATTTTCTCTATTTCTTATTGGAGTGAAAAATGGCAAGTTGTAGCCGATTTAAGTGAACACCATATTTTAACGTTTTGGTGGCTACTTCATTCACACACAACCCCCAGAATGTCTGGAGGACCACACCTGCTGTTGGTCGACTGGTCCATTGGACCTAGCTGGGAGGTCTTGTTGATCACCAGCTTTCCCTCCTTAAGCCACTGGAGGACGATTTTAGTGTCATAGCAGGTCAGCACTAGGAACAGAAAAGTAGAAAGAGGAGGAAGGAAAGGGAAATGAACCCCTAGGCCTTGAATGCTCTAATGCCGTCAGGGTCGAAGAAAGTAAGAGTTCAGTCAGAGGACTGGATATGAAAGGGTAAAGAGGGAATTAGATATTGGTTAGAGGAAAATTATACCAAATTCAGTCATTAACTCATCAAGCTGACCAGGCAGTGGAAGATGTGCTGCTCTTACCGTTATGGTTTACACACAGTCTAGTATATACAGTCACAAAGCTTGAGTTTATAAGGGTACCGGTACTAGGAACAATAGACTGTGCAGGTACTATTTCGCATTGTCTGTAATGAGGAGATAGTAGCGATCCTAGTGGTTAGCCACTATCTGTGGATGCATATTTACTACGTATTGAGCTTCCTGACTGTATGTAGGCCTACTAGACTGTGGTGTACATTTGCTCATTTCTCAGAAGATATTCATTTCAGAAACCATGTTTATAAGTACTTTTATTTCTTATTTTAATCCATACTACCTCCTTTCTAAATACTGGAACCTTTTTTTTTTTTTTTCAGAATACCCTTATAGAATGCTTTAATGATGATGATAATGACAATAAAGACGGTTATGCTTACAAATAGGCTTGTAAATCAAATCTTAACAGATTAACTTGGTATTTAGAATCCAAAAATCTTTTATCACCACGACAAGCCGGCTTTCGACAACTACACTCTACCAATGAACAAGTCATACGCCTCGGCCAAGAAATAAAAGACAGTTTTAACAAGAAAGAAGATACCTTGGCAATATTTATTGACTTTCTGTTAGCATATGACTCTGGAGAAATAAATTATTACTAAAACTCCAGAAATTAGGTATCTCCAGCAATATGTTCAGATGGATATCAGAATTCCTTAGTCAAAGATTCATTGCCACTAAATTCAATAACTCACTTTCTAGTTACAGACAAACATATCGAGGTGTACCTCAGGGCGCTGTCCTCAGCACAACTTTATTCAATATTTATATAAATGACTTACCCTCCCTATTAGAGGAATCAAACATGAAAACAGCACTATTTGCAGATGATATAGTTTTGTGGACTTCTGGATCTTACAGACATAGAGACAAAATTCAAAATTCTGCTCTTAAAGCTCTAAATCAACTACATGAATGGAATACATCAAATTTGATGACACTCAATTTAAGCAAAGGTAACTACCAAATATTTTCACTCGGTAAAAAAGAAAGAGAATTCAATATCCAATACAATGGCCAATACCTTCCTAGGACTTATGAATCCAAATATCTTGGAGTTATTTTCGATACTAAGTTAACATGGAGCAACCATTTGAAATACATTTCTGAAAAAGCTCGTAAAAGATTCTCCCTTCTAAAAAGACTAGCAGGAAAGAAATGGGGATGCTCTAGAAATACTTTGAACACTACATACAAAATGTTTATACAGCCAGTGCTGACATACTGCGGAGAAATTTTGATTACTTCACCTTTCATAAACGACATAGAATATGTTCAAAACCAAGCTCTCAGACTCATTACTGGTGGAATCAAAACAACTCCAATAGATTCTATGAGATTCCTCACTAATATTAACAGCATCAAAATGACAATAGAAGAAAAAGCACTGATTCAATATGAAAAACTTATCAGATTACCAGGAAATAATTGGCATTCATACAGTCCTCTCTGTGGATTGAAAACTCAAAAAAGTTTCATATCCATTGTTCAAGAATTAAAACAGAAAATCAATATCCCGAATTTAAAAGAAAACCTACAAATTAAACCAAACCCTTTAACTCTATTAAATATAGAATATAATCTAAATTTAACAGAAGAAATACTGAAATCAGAAGTAAACACTGAAATACTGAAACAATTGTCTTTAGAGACAATTAATATTAGGTACCCTCCACAAAACTGGCTTCATTTATACACCAACGGATCCTTGATCTCCAGAGAACAAGGTGCCGGTGCAGATGTTACGTGCTGTTTCTTCTCACTTTATAGATCTCTTGGATATGGAACAACAAGTTTTGATGGTGAAATCATTGCAATAAGGGAAAGTCTTAGGAATCTTCTATGCCACATCAATAAATTTAGGAATGCAGTTATATTGTCAGACTCCAAAGCAGCTATTCTATCAATAGTCTCTAAACACACACCTTCATCTCAAACAGCAGAAATAACTAAAATGCTCTCTCAATTAATATCACTCAATAAAAGAATTGTATTCCAATGGATACCATCCCATTGTGGAATCCTGGGAAAAGAGAATGCAAAGCAAAGAAGGGCAGCACTGCTACTTACAGACCTGTTACTAAATCTACATATTACTCTGTGAAAAGATTTATTAAATCTACATACTTAGACTTCAACAAACAAAATTTAATAACACAATCCCAAGGGAAAAAATGGAACTCTCTGCATCAAAATCCACAGTTAATTCCCGATTTACCACGAAAATCGTCTGTAGCTGCATTTAGATTGGCAACAGGCCATGATTGTTTGGCCAAACACCTGCATAGAATTGGAATATATCAGTCCCCTAACTGTCCATTGTGCAACTCAAACCAAGAAATGGATTCGGAACATCTCAAAATCTGTGCTTCAGTGGCTGGTCATGATAATATCTTTGAAAAATATTGGAGTGCAAGAGGTCAAATGACTTCATTGTCATATGCCTGGCATTAGAAAACAACAACAACATTTTCTCTATTTCATTATATTTGTTTTAATAATTTTATTTAAAGTTTTGTCTTTTAGGCAACCTCCATTTGGAGGAAGGTGAATAGATAAATAAAGTTTATTCTAAATAAAATAATGTACCTGTATGTGTGATCTTGCTATTCAATATCAGAGTTAACTGACTGAATTTAATATTGTTTGTAATAATGTGTTCTATATTTCATAATCTACAGCTTCAACTCATTTGTTATGGCTAACAGTGTTCAAACTCTCGAAGTATATCGTACATGCAAACATTCTGATGGGGCAGATAAAAAAGTTAAATTTTTTCCTTCCACCATATTAATAATGCCAAAAGAATTGCTTATACAAATTTTTATCACTCGACCGCAATTACGAGGCCATTCAGAAAGTGATTTTCCCTAAGGCCATATACAGAAAGAAAGCACAATTGCATGGAAAGATTTATTGAAACGGATACAGCAATTGTTGCGGTATTTATCAACATATCCCCCACTGGAATTGAGACATTTGTCATACCATGGGATCAATTTTTGTGTCCTAGTGTAGTAGAAGTCGGCTGTCTGGGATCGGAACCAGTGTTTGACAGCTGTCTGCACCTCTCTGTCGATCCCATGATGACATATGCGTCAATTCTGGTGGGGAATATGTTGAAAAATAGCTCAACAATTCCTGTGTCTGTTCCACTAATTTTTTTCAATGAAATTGGTTTTCTTTCTGTTAACAGTCCCTGGCGAACTTATTGTTTTAAGGCCCTTGGAATTGTGGTCGAGTGGCCAAAATTTGTGTAAGCAGTTCTTCTGACATGGTGAAAGAAAAAAAAAATTATCTGCCCCCATCAGAATGTTTGCTTGTTAGTGTTTCGTGTTAAATTTTTGTTTTGTTAGAGTTCTTCAAATTTTGAACAACTGTCACCGAAATAATTTTTTCGAGAAACAAAATGAATATAGTAAATACAATGAATTTTGAATTTGCTTCTGACAAAACTTAATGAGACTGTTAATTTGTTTGCGTATATGACATTAATTATGTTCATATAATGCATAGAAAGTAAATGATTATCAGCATGAAATAGTTAAGGTGTACTGGATGTAGCTTGTGAAGCATGACATCTACTGCAGATCGTTTTTGACACTCCATTTAAGTACATTGTATTAATATATCAATTTACTGGATATTATATTGAATTGTAATGTAATATTCTGCTACTAGTGTGAAGGGAAATGTTTAGAATTAGGTTTTATTATAGAAGGCACACTGTGTGTGCGAATGAAATTTACCAGGGTGAGCAATTTATTTTTACAGTTGAGTTAGTTACATCTTCATTATAGATTGCGACATTATCACTTTATAAAGCATTTTTCGTTTTCTTAACTTCATTTTAGTTTCGTGCCAAGTAATGAAAAATACTCGACATCTTAAATTATGTTAGCAGACCGTTTTATTTAATACTATAAAATGATAATTACGTGCACGCTTGGGTGTGTGCGTGCAACCAATTCTCTCATAAGTACCTGTATTTCCATGGTAATTGCAAACACTACCTAAAAATAATTTAACATCCAGTTCGTTCGAACTGGCCGAATATCACCACACACACTATATATATAATATCTGTTGAAACTTCACTTTCTGATATCTCCTTCAGACCCACTGATTCCCACAAATGAGACATTTTAACATTTCGTTACCACGAACTTTGCTTTCATACCATAGAAAGGAAAGACTGCCAAGTGTGCATATTATTTTCATTCATATCTATATAAAAATACCCTACAGTTGTAGTAATTGTGTTAATTTTCTTTCTCATTAGTTTCTGTTCTGTGTATTTTTTTCAGGGGCCTAGTGCAAGTGCGTATTTGACATACCAGAAATCAGATGATGCTCTTCGAGCAATACAGGCGGTCAATAATATCATAGTTGATGGTCGACCCATAAGAAGTTCGCTAGGTACAACGAAATATTGTTCCCACTTCCTGAAGAACCAAATGTGCCCTAAACCAGACTGCATGTACCTCCATGAATTAGGTAAGATTTTAAAATTATTTGCGGGTTATTTACTGTAAGTAGGTGTTCACAGAAAAGTATGAACACTTCTTCTTTACATGAGAAGCAAGCGAGTCCTCGGCCTCATCTTGCTAAATACCATCTCCAATTCCACATACATTAAATAATAGTTGATACAGCGTCGTTAAATAACCAACTAAAAAAAAAAGGAACAAAGGTTAATATTGTTTGAGAATAAGGTGCTTAGGAAAATATTTGGGAATAAGAGGGATGAAGTTACAGGAGAATAGAGAAAGTTACACAACGCAGAACTGCATGCATTGTATTCTTCACCGAACATAATTATGAACATTAAATTCAGACGTTTGAGATGGGCAGAGCATGTAGCACATATGGGTGAATCCAGAAATGTGTATAGAGTGTTAGTTGGGAGACCTGAAGGGAAAAAAACCTTTGAGGAGGCCAAGACAGGAATGAGAGGATAACATTAAAATGGATTTGAGGGAGTTGGAATATGATGCTATAGACTGGATTAATCTTGCTCAGGATAGGGACCGAAGGTGGGCTTGTGTAAGGGTGGCAGAGAACCTCCGGGGTCTCTAAAAGCCATTTGTAAGTATGGGATGCATTTAATATCTCCAATAAAAGTTACGTCATTTTTAATGTCTCTTTGGCGGAGATGGTGTTCAGGTGTTGATTTACATATGCAGTTCAGAAATGAGCAACAACTGACTTCAGAGTAGTCACATCTGACCATTGACTAGAGTGGCGTAGATTGCCATACAGTAAACATCTTTCATGAGAAACTCTTTAAAGACTAATCACAGAAATTATAAAAATGTTGAATATGCTCCAGATTACTGTCTTAAAATTAAAAACATAAAATTACTTAGTCATACGTTAAAAAGTGTTAACATTTTAAAAAAGGTATATACCTTCGACAGACGGCCCGTTTCGACGTTATGTCACATCTTCTTCAGTGTCTCTTGAACTACTGGTGATCTTGAATTCTGCGATGTGCATTTGTCGATAGTAGGGGTGGGGGTGTGTTGCTCTTATGGTGGGGGCTGGTTGTTTGTGTGTTATGACGTATCATGACGTCAAATAATGTGTGGGTATTGAACTGTAATTGTGTGTTAAGTATATGTTGTGGGTATTTTATTGTATATTTATATATTTCGTATTATTCTAGGATGTTTAACTGTGAAGTTTTTGGTGTGATGTGTAAAATTTCCATATCTGTTTCTATATTATTGTAGTCATGATTATTGTTGATAATGTGGTCTGCATAATTTTAAAAATTAACTATGGCAGAAAATGAGTTAAGGAATATATCTACAATAAAACTTGTTAGAGCAGTTTGTGTAAATATTCTATATTAATAATTCCGTTATTGTAACAGAACTGTTATCCTTGTGTTGTAGGAGATGCAGAAGCTAGTTTTACAAAGGAAGATATCCAACAAGGAAAACACCAGGAGTATGAAAAGAGATTACATGAGCAATTCCTCAGGGAAAGGTAATTGAAAAGAAGTATTAAAAAAGACATGTTGCTAGGAGCAAACAATTGCATAAATATTACGAAAATCAATTCTTATAGACGACGGAGTATTTTTAAATATGTTGGTTTGTTGCTAATATTGAAGTTCTTGCTTCTCAGTATCATAATGACTGATCTCTAGCTGTTAAATTTCTACATAGGCATTTTCTGCTGTAGCACTAAATGTTGTTGCAATTTTTAAGTAATGCCACTTATAAGTTTCACGTTGATTTTCGAACTTTTGACATTACAGGAGAAGTCTTTTTATTTTTAATACGTGTGAACAAATCACGTGATATTTAATAATTAATAAGTCTGATATATTTTTCTGTTAATCCTCATTACTTCTACCTGAAAGATAGAGAATATGTAATGGACAACCTAAAGGAATTATTTAACTTAATCAGTATCACACTCAAAAAAATATAATTTTATTTTCAACAGAAAACAAGCATCTGCTGTAGTTGTGCCTTCCAATAGTTTCAACTGTCAGACTATGAATGGTTCTGCAATGAATTGTCCAGCTGGTTTGGATGGCAGTACCAAACAACATACAGGACAGAATAGTGGTACGTGACAAAATTATGTAGCAGTACTTTGTTATGATGAAATTGTATTACAATGAAACCAGCGTAAAAATACCTTTTCAAATGATTACAAGAAATAAAGATTTGAAATGTTTTTTCAACAAAGTCACAATTCACATTATTTATCATTATGATAAAATAATGGGTATTTCGTATTATTTAATTTTTGTGTGTGTTATAAAAGTTTAATGAAGTTATAATCTGACATAGATACATGTGTTTGCCAAAAGACACAGAATAGTTTACAAATTTTTTTCCCACTATTCAAAAAAGAAAATGAGTATTTTATAATCAATGAATTTCAGGAAGAATGCCATTTTTGCTATAAAAATAATAGTATAATATAATATAATAATAAATATTTGTGGACCTTCCATCGAAATATTGGGAAGCAAGAAGGATGATGACTTCATTGTTAAATCCAGAGCATTAGATACACACACACACACACACACACACACACACACATAATAGTATAAATATTTTCATGTTTTGTGTTATTTGAACATTTATTTTGTATTATACCTATTCATTCGAACTAATGCATTCATTGCTATGGCTGCTAGATCTGAGTAATTCAGTTTGAATTTTGTGTGATTAAATTAAAAGAACTGTGATAAGTAATAGGTGTGTGTTTTGTAATGCACGTGATATGAATGAACTTGCGGATGTAATGATTGTTATTTTCATTATTATTATTATTATTATTATTATTATTATTATTTTTATTATTATTAATAACACCACCATTCTTTCCTATTGTGACTGATTTATAATAATAAATGCACAAGAAGAATCCGCAAAATCAATCGAGTATTGTCATTTTGTTTATTTACTATGTGATAGGATCTCCCTCTCTCTTTCTCTCTAACTTTTTTTAGTGTGTTTATGTGCACGTCTGTTTCACTAACCTCCTTTTGTAGACATGTTATATAATGAACAATGTTAATAAGATTTTAAAATTCTGATGAGAAAATTAAAACTGAAATTAATATTTATTTAATCGTAATATGAAAATTAAGGATTGACGCAATTTTTTCAGACACTTAAGTAGAAAAAATCATCACGTATGCTACAAACATGGTAAGTGTACATTATACTGTCTTATAGGTTGGTTGTCCTTACAGAAATATGCTGTTTACAAACCTGTATTTTCAGGAAGTATTGCATTATAATTTTGTATTTTTGGTAACAAAATGTTTTCATACACATTTGCAGGATAAATTCACAAGAAGTGAAAAATAATTTTTTACTGAAATGTCTATATATATATATATATATATATATATATATATATATATATATATAAACGTTTTGTACAAGTTCAAGATCCACAAAATTTCAAATAATTGTCATAATCGCATCAGTGTTGTTACAGACTCATTGATATACGGACATGCATTACACAATATAATCTTGTTCATGCAGGCTGAGCTCTTATTTGGGTAGTGAATTTTAAGATCTTTCTACAGCCATGACTGGCCGCATCTGTGGCTCAAGTTCTAACACATTGGTCTTCCATCCAGGTGGCCCGGGTTCGAGCCCCACCCAGATCGTGATGGAATTTGTGTTGGACAGAGATGTTGCAGAGGGTTTTTCTTGGGGTAGTTCCGTTTTTCTTTATCATTTCATCAACACACTTCACCTCCCCCTCATTTCATCAATTTTCTGCAATAGTAAAAGTAGACTGGGATGAAATCTTGGGGGTAATGCGGTTTTTCAATGCTGATACAAGAAGGGCTTGGGATTCTGGACCCCTGGGGCTTATCAGGCTACTCGTGTGCAGATGGGACCTATCAGTGGCTGAGACAGGATGGTCCTTTTGTCAGCCAGAAATGAAAGGCTTGAGGCTATGGGCCCCTAGACTTATAGGCAGGATGACCCACCTATCAGTATCGGATTCACGAATGCCACCTATCTGACTTGAACAAGCATCACATATATAGGGTGCACAATGGGCCAAAGTGTGCTTAAATGTATAGACTCATCCTGGGTCCAACCCTAGTAAAGCCAAGTCAAGTCAAAACAACCATGACAAGATAATGTTTACCTGATTCTTGCTAGCAGACTGTTACATATAAATTTATTCATTATACTTTGTACAGTTCAGTAAATAATGAACTGGTTTCATTGTGCACACATGCTTATCAAGTCTTGCACAATGGAAGCCAAAAACTTCATGTTACAGTGTATTACTTTATATTGCTTAAAATACATCGAAAGATGTGGTATTACTTGGGTGCTTATGTGCATGATGTTACAGATGGAGAGAATGTATCATATTGCTTCACTGGACTTACTGACACCAGAAAGGGTATTATGTCAAAGTTAGACAGTTTTGTTTTCACATAGGTGCTATAAAGACTTTATCCATAAGATTTCCTGAAACTAGTTAAATATTATTTAAGTAATATGGATATAGGCTATGACCTTGTGAGGGCAAACATAAAGTTTATGAATAGGCCTAGAGACCACAGATTTTCGCATTAGCGATAAAAGCGACAAATTATTGATTAAAAAAAAGTTGTTTTTCTTTGCGAATAAGTCTGCAACAGTAGCGAAAATGACTATTTTATCGCGAATTTTCGCGATAGATGCATGTTTTAGAGCAAAATAAATTATTTCCGTGAAAGAAGCCACATTTACTCAAAATCTGTATTTCATTACTTTTTTAAACATTTGGTGCATCATTTAAACACCTTTAACTTGTGAACATTACATGCACTCTTCTTACAAGCTCAAAGCTAGGATTGAAAAAAATACACATTCCAAAGGAAATTAAGAGATCACCCCGATTTCCAACCCGGTCATTGGACACTTGGCAGAGGGGAAAAGGTATGGTCCAGCTGAAAGGTAGCTTTTGTTTGCTGGTGTTAATAGTAAGCCCAAGGGTGTTGCAATTTTAGGAACATTTTCCATTATTTAGTTGTAAAGATCGACAGTTACACTTAATCCCAGAGCTACTAAAGAATTTGCTAGTGAAGGTCTTTATGTATCGGAGACTAATATTTTAATGCGTAAATTTTGTAATATGCGAGTAAATTGGGAGAAATGAGACACAGTGCCTAAACATTGTTTCAAAAATAAAGAGCATGTGCACCTTAAAGAAAAAGTGTAGGTCCTAAAAGACGAGCATCAATCGAAGGTTTGTTTGATCATCAGAAGAAAGCCAAACAAGAAAAAACAAAGTTTGTAATGTTCTTGAGTTTGTGTTAAAGTTGACGTGATTATGAGCTCTCATGTTTAATTACTTTGAATTTACAGCTGCTGTTTCGAAATGTCTGGGTTCCTTGTAAATCGATTGCTGCAGAAAGGTTCGTCTCAAAGTATAATTTAATTGTTCGTGACCATAGGCGCAGAATAAAAGGAAATAATATTGTCACTTCTGCTATGCTTTCAGTCCACAAATAGAAACGACAGATAAATAATGTTTTTTACTCAGTGTTTTAAAGTTGCGTTTAATTTTAATATGTAGAATAAATTGATGTACGAAACTTTTTTTTTATCGTTTTTATGCCTAATATGTATCATATAGCGTAATCTTTTAACGTAAAAATCCCTTTCCAATTTATACGAAATTATTGCCATAATCTTGCAAGTAATTCGCGATAAAGCGCGAAATATAATACTTTCATCACAATTTTTTTAATTAATGCGAAATTCTGTGTTCTCTAGAGTAGCTATACCTGTAAACACGAAAGTTTTCTGTTCACATAATATATTGTATTGCTGCCTATTCTTAGTTAGTTAAAGATCTTTTGTATCTTTTATTTTGTAACTCTGAAATTTAGAATTTTCTTATTAAATGTTGACATGAGTCGTACTTTTTTTCCAGCATCAAAATTACAGGGTGTACTGTCTGATGACAGGCAACATGGATTTCCATTTACTGATTCAACAAAGTCACCTAGTATGCAAGAACGAAGGTATAGGTCAGCTGGTTCTTCACAGTCACATTCCATTACAAAGATTGACAAAGGTGTCTGTGATTTTAGTCCAAAAGAAATTGTTAATAGTAAGGAAAATTCATCGCATAGAGAAGACAGCATGCTTACATCTTCACAAATAATCGAAATGACTGACAGCTTCAGTGTTGCCGCCAGTGCTGATGAAGATTTGGGTGTCAGCGTCACTGTTACAGATAGAGTGAACCCAGATGTTAAAATTGTAGATAATTCACATTCGCCTATGTTTTATGATACAGCTTTAAATCAACTCTCAGGCAGTAAAAGCGGCTCTCAACTTTTCATGCACAATCAGCCTTCACGTACAAACAAAAGATTCCATGATGATGCACGACAGAAAGACCGCCAACATGATCACACTGATAATGGTGATGGAGAATCACTGAATATGAAAAGCAAATTAAGTGATAAAAATTTTCATTCTCAGATATCGGCTGTGAAGAGGGGTGTACCCAGTATGAACAGATTTCAAAATGGTAAAGATAAAGGGAAACACTCATCAGGGTTTCTCTATCATCAGCATAAAAATAAAGATGCAGATGCTAAATATACAAAAAGCATAATGAATGATGCAAAGATGACAGACAATGGGAGAACCTACAATGATATGGGATTTGATCCTTTCCGAAAAAGCCATGCAGCCTTAGCAGAAATGGTGAAGAAGGAAACTTTGATGCGTCGTAGTTTTAACCAGCATAATGCTTTCAGTCAGCTTCCAAACCATTTGAATGCCGTGGAGGAGTGTCATCCGGGGACTCTAGTTAACAGACAGCAGCGACAGAATCACAGGTTAGTGTGGAATCTCTTAGGATGTTTTTAGACTTAAAACATGCATGAGCAATTAAACAGATTTCTAGAGCACCTACTTTCCACTCTTCCCTCACCTCCCTTCGTGTGAAGGAAGGAGCTGAAGGTAGTTCAGCCTCAGGTGGGCTTATTGTGCTTACAGATTCTATAGTTGGAGTGATTTTTAAAGTTCGAACTATCGCGATTTTGTAGAATTACTCAGCTGTGTGGAGCCACCTGTCGATTCAGTTTTCATCTGAGGGTGGCAATGAACCTTTGGGTTCCTTAAAAGTCATTTGTAAGTAATTGGAATGTTATAGTAAAGGTATATTGGTCTCCATTGCTAATTTCGTGCTAATTCTCGAGTATAGAAGGATGCATTGGATAACTATTGCCGTTTGTTTTGTAGTACCAAATTTATAAATTTTGTGTATTGCAATAATGAAGAAATTAGAAATAGTCCATACTGAGATTTTTGATGTTACAAATGTTCTTCACACAGTTTTTACTTCACAGGCTGCCAACAAATGTAACTGGCTGTACCAAATTACTGGATGATTTAGGACTTAATAGAGGAATGTCAGCTGGAAGTTCTGTTTCCAGAAGAACTAGGTTTCCACCACCAGGTTTTGCGACCTCATCCAGCTTTATACCAACATTTGGCATTTCGCAGTCACGATCTGATGCTGGTAAGATTAGTTTCTCAGTATAGGGAAACTTTACTTTATATAAAGAGTGTCCACAAATGTTACCCTGATTTCATCTATTTATGATAACGAAACTAACTAAATAAATTTTGTTGCAAGTAAACATGGGCACTCATAAAGTTTTCATACTGATATCTTCAGTATACTGATTTTGTCACCAGAAGTGCTGCTGCTGATTTTCTTAAAAAATGGCTTCAGTGCAGGAAAAAGCTCAGTGTAATCTATGGCTAACAGAAACAAAATCTCCAGTTATAGTGCAATGAATGTTTGAAATTGTTTCATACAAAGTCCAAATTATCTGGGAGATAAGGCAGATGATCGTCCAAGGCGTGAAGAATCTGCTAATCTCATTTTGAATGGAACCTGTTTCTAAAAACTTAGACTTCCATGACTTATTGACTTTGACATCAGGTGGGTTCTTTTCATGCTGTACCCTAAACGTTCACAGCATTGTAACTGGAGATTTTGTTTCTGCTAGCCACAGAACACATTGGGCTTTTTCCTGCACTGAAGCCATTTTTTTTAAAGAAAATCAGCAGCAGCGCTCCTGGTGGCTAAATCAGTATACTGAAGATACCATTATTGAAACTTGAGTGCCAAATTTACCTGCAACAAAATTTATTTATATCATGAAAGATGAGTGAACGGAGAAAAATTCTCTCCGGCACCAGGATTTGAACCTGGGTTTTCAACTGTACGTGATGATGCTCTATCCACTAAGCCACACCAGATTCCCGTCCCGATGTCTGATTGAATCCTCTCAGTTTAAGTTCCACCTCTTGGGTTCCCTCTAGTGGCCTATCCTCATGCACTGGGTCATAGATGTATGACAGTGGCACAATGTCCACACATGTGCAGAGGTGCACTCGATATGAGTGACTAAGTGGCTGGGATCCGATGGAATAAGCGCCGTCTTAAATCACTAAGTGATTATTTTTCGCATATCATATATTATTATGCTGTACCGCAGTACAAACGATATTTTCGTGCAGATATTCTGCGTCATCATATGATGAAACATGAGTGGAACAGAGAAAAATTCTCTCCGGCACCAGGATTTGAACCTGGGTTTTCAGCTCTACGTGCTGATGCTCTATCCACTAAGCCACATCGGATTCCCACCCCAATGTCGGATCGAATCCTCTCAGTTTAAGTTCCACCTCTTGGGTTCCCTCTAGTGGCCTAGATCAGTCATCAGATCATACATTCACTACTGCTGTGAGATATGGGGCCAAGCTCATCCTCGCCACCTGAAGAGTCTGGAAGGAATTCAAAAGCTGTCTGCAGAACAATCACTGGTGCACACTACCTCACGGACAATGTCAAACTCTACAATGAACTTCATATACCCTTCCTGGTTGCTCATATTCAAGATCTACAGACTACATACAGGAATAAGCTACTTCATCATGCCAACCCTTTACTAAGAGACATAACATAAGTTCAAACAAATACTTCCTTCTTTGACTGTCTTAGTAATCAATTTTCTTCAACAAAACCTATTTACATTTCAATTTATAAAATCATATTTTTGTAAAAGGCAAGGGTCCAAGAGACCTGGTACTTAAAAAGGAATTGAATGGAGTAATAGCTTGCAACTGTACTTCCATCTAGCAGTCATTACCAAAAAATGTCTTTTCGACAGTGGAGGTTCTGGTGGTGGTTCACTTTTTATGTTGCGATTTCATAACATGGGAATGGCCAAATATATGTGATCAGGGGTTACAGCTTTCTATCAGATTGTTAAGTTCGTTTATTTTGTACAAATTTTCAATTTCTTTCCATAGAAAACAAGTTATACATTATTTCTGCTTTCTGTAAGAGTCCAGAAACGGATTTTTCTATTTTCTGCAAATTAGACTAGCTGACATGTCTCATATTATACTTGTGTGATTATTCTGGGAGAAATTGTTGATATCCTGTTCATTGAGCATTTGCAAGAGGAAACACTTTCGTTGTGCATGGTATAAGGGGAAAATAACATGAAAGGAAAAAATAGGCCTACTTTGTATTAATACAATGTGATGTAGCGAATATACATTTGCCAAGCATGGAATCAAGTGACCTTAATTAAACCAAAGACTAACTAACATAGTATCTTTCACTTACTGTAAGATGTTGCTGTTTTCTTTCGAAAGCACATCTAAATTTACCATGCACTTACTGAAATATGCTTTTATATCAAACCTGACATGTTTGTATGCTATTTGAAATCAGATTTTCAACCTTTTACAATGTTTCCGTACTGAGACATCTTTTTATGTTCAACATCAGGATGTCCCCAGTTTTTTGGGCTATATGACAACCCTATTTGCTTTCTTCGTATGTAATTTATAATCTTTACTGAATTTTGTGTTGCAGATCTGTAATTGTTTCTACAGAAGTTCAAACAACACCAACTCCTATATTATGAAAATGATGCAGCTTTAAAATAAATAATGGATCAACTGTTTTCAGATGGAAAAACGTGATATGGCAAACATGATATCACAAGAAAATTCCAAGTGCTTGTTGGCTATCTTATGTTCTATTGAATGGAAAATATAATAGCCTTTTTTTTTTCATTTGAGATTAAGTTTCTAAACGAAATTATTGTTTGTTTATTAATTTAATATTCCATAGAGACCAAAGAGATATTCAGAGTATAAGCATCTAAAATTTTGAAATTAAATAAATAATTTGCATACTTATACTTGTCATTCATTTACCACTTTACCACATATTGTATATTCACACATCATAAAAAATAATTCATTTCAGAGTGATCTATAGGACAGTAGCTTTTCTAAAGAAGAGTCCTTCGAGGGTGAAATACATTTTGCCTTACTGAGACCAGAATATGAAATTTTAAGTTTCGTTGCTCATAATGCAGATAATTACCATCGTCTTCGTCATTGCTGCAGCTACCACCGCCACCATCACCAGCAGCAGCAGCAGCAGCAGGGTTTAGCCTAATGAAGGAAGTTTAAAGAAGTGTATTCTAACTCTTTACAAGTTCGTCTGACCTTTCCCTATGACATTATATGAGCCGTTCAGAACAAAAATGGTGCAAGTCAAAATTGGGTAATGAGTTTAAAGTAAAAATTCTGTAAAATACAGCGCAAAAGAGCAATTAATATGGCCTTTTTGCTAGCCACTGACTACTAATAGTTTAAATAAATTGAATATTAATTGCTACTTTGCGCTGTATTTTACAGAATGTTTACTTTAATCCCCATTACCCATTTCCGACTTACACCACTTCTGCTTTGAACAGCTCATATTATAAGACTGTTTTAGTAGATATTCATTTTCCATTCATATTAGATGCTCACTTCATTTTCTTTTTTATAATACTATTAGCCGGTTTCACCAAGCTTCTTTAAATCAGCACAAACAGCTCATCAACAAACGCATCGTTTAATCTTAGCAATATCTTTAGAAGTCTACCATTTTACCAAGCTTCATTTCTTTAAAATTAGCATACGTTTCTAACGTGGGGATTCCATACTTGCATCTTGCTTCTCATATTTCGAAATCACCCATTGTATTGTATTTATTAACATTCCATGGTATTCGCACATTGCTTCACAGCTAGAATATGGAACAAGTCAAAAAACTTGATACTACTATAAAGTCTTAATTTATAGTCTCAGTCTAGTTGAAATATATACAGAAGAGATTTATAATATAGTCTACTAGTATAACACACAGTTTTAGTATCAGTTTCATGAAGCATTGTTTAACATCATGAATTTACGTAAGAATAGAAGGCGTGAGAAATTAGGTACTTCTTTAATTTGGCCCTAAATAATCTCCTGTTTTGAGTTTCATTTTTTATACCCATAGGGAGGCTATTAAAAATGTTTACTGCCATATAACACACTCCTTTTTGATAGCACGATAGACTTGCTGATGGAATATGAAAGTCATTTTTTGATGTGTATTTACACTATGAACTGTTGAATTAGTTACAAAGTTTTCACGATTACATATGAGGAAGATTGTTACTGGAAAAAAAATATTGACAAGCCATGGGTATTATTTGTAGTTTTTAAAATAGTCTTACACGATTTCCAAGATTTGGCACCTACTATTATTCTAATTATCTTTTCTTTTTTTTTTTTTTGTAGTAGGAATATACTGTTACTATCTGTGGAATTTCCCCAGAATATTATTCCAAAACTCATTACCGAGTGGAAGCATGTACCTAACACACGTTAATCTTTCTGACATTTTACCAACACATATTTTCAAACTTCAAAAAGATCTATTGTATATTATACACACAATTCTATTGTACATAGGCTACTAATTGTATATACAGAGTATACAAATTAGCTGGATCAGGAGTCAAGATTGATCCAACCATAAGGAAATTTCTTTTAAGATACAATCGAACTGTGTAAGCAATCTGCAATAAGTTCTAGAATATAGAGTCTGTTCATAAGCAGAAAAAGACAAAAATGCTACAAAAAGTAAAATATTTCCTACAAAATTACAAATAGATGATAAAAGACCGAAAAATGCAAAATAAAAGTAGGTTATATTAGTTCGTGTTGAAGTGAAACGAGTTTTTATTGCATCCTGCATTATCTGTGATGTCTTAGAAAAAAGATGATATTTCATCAACTTCCGAACCCTAATTGTATGTTCAGACTAAAAATATTAGGAACATAGGCAAGAAATGCAATTCAAGACAAGTCCTTCAGGTGATTGCATTCTTGTGTCTCAAAGAGTGTAAGGTAAACGAGAACAAGATGAAGTTAAGCTTAATTAAAATACCCTTTGAAAAAAACATTTTGGTTCTGTGGATCTCTTCCGAATCAATTGAGATTCCAAGAGGTTCACGGCCACACGTTGGGAACTGCTGCAATCGCATATTTTTCCCGTATAATAAAAAGCATCTTGTACTTCATTTCTCGCCACCAACATAAACCTTTTTGACCAGCCTCATGGTCTAGTGGTCAGAGCTTCTGGCTGTAGTTCATGAGGTCCCGGGTTCGATTCCCAGTTAGAGCACAGGAATTTTTCCTTAAAGGGGATTATTCCTGTGTTCGCCCATGGTCTGGAATTTAGGTTAAGTTTAGATTTAAGACCTCTCCTGGCACCACATTATCATAATCATCCTATCACATCATCGGGGTAATGTAACTCTGCCTTCCAGGTGGGTTACAACTAAGCCACGGCCAGGAGAGAAGACCAGAAATGTCGAAAAGACAACCTGGTGGCATTGGATTAAAAAAAAAATGTTCAGACTAATCTTTCTGACGCTTTACCAACATATCTTCTCAAACTTCAAAAAGATCTATTGTATATATAGAGTATACAAATCAGCTGGAGTGATATTGTTAGGACTGGAGCATAAATTCCCACTACCTTCCATGTTATGCATGTAACTACCTTTCTTGTAACACCACTGGCAACCTCCGTGCACAGTTCAACAAATCTATTATAAACATCCGGACAGAAAGTAAGTTATTATAAAAAAATACTAAGGTAATTACAAGACACAAACTACTACAAGTGAAATGGTGGGTATCGTAGATAAGACCATGTAAACAAAAGCAGTATGTTTAGTCAACAGTCCTCATAAGTGACATTAGAGAATCATTCATGAGGCAACTAAACCAGGAGATAATGGGGTAGGGTGGCCAGTTTCTTTCCCTCTCCATTACATATTTCATTGACTAGTAACATAGTTCAGTAATCAGATTTAATATGGATACAAACAAAATTTGTCTTCCTATGATACATATTAAGTGAGATGTATTGCCTGATAAATAGATGTATCAGCCAGAACCTCAATCAAATATTTTGAGTAGTACAGCTGTATTATTTTCAAACAAGCTGTAACTTCTGAAGACCTCACTTTAGAAAAAAATAAATGTTTTAAACAAAAGTTGCCCAATTTGTTAAGGAAAACCTGAATATCCACAAAAAATCGATCATTTCATTCAAAATATCAGAGCTGGTGCTCCGTGAGTGGGGCCCAACAGAATGTCGTCCATGATGCAATATGAAAGACCTCTAATGAGGTTTGGAAAAATCAGAATTTAAATTGATCCACTTAAGAGAAACTAACTTGTAGACCACCTTATACGAGTATATTTCCATTTTATACAAGTGGAAAGCAGTTGCAGATTAGTTGTTTGGGTATAGATTCTCTCTATTGTGTAAAATGAAATTATAATTAATAATAATAAATAAAGCTTTTACAAGTCTTTTTGCTGCTAAATTAACAATATTAAGAATCTTTATCTGATAATCACTTGGAATACTAGATAACTCTACTTTTATTTGGATTATGTGTTAATGGCTGTTTCAAACTTAAATCTGTGGCTTTACCAACATCTCCTCGCGTTTGTCATTTTTAACTTAAGACTATGTCTGTGAACTCTGTTCAGTATAGGGGCTGCACATTATGTAAAATCAATCAATCTTCTTAATGTATCCAGCTGTTTGCTGACAACATAAAGTCCACTATAGTCTATTCATTTGTTGTTTTTCACGAGAAATGAGGGGTATTTTGATCGGTGTTCATTATAGATGCCTGTTGCTAATAGCCAGAGGTGGGGTATAGTCATTATATACTGCAGGGCTGTGTCTTCTGCAACTGGTACTGATGATTTTAATTTACTTCTTTTGTGGGTTATGGATGGACAGTATAGAAGAATGTGTTCCAGATCTTCATCATGATTATTACACCACAGACAAGTAGGATTATCAGAAATGTGAAATCGGTGTAGGTACAATTGAGTGACAGTGTGACCTGTTCTGGCTCTTGTTAAAAATGTTTGAACATGTCTGGGCAAGTTTTTGTACATTTCCAGGTCATTTGGCTTTTTTTGTACAGATTGTAAAATTTTTCCTTTGTCAGAAGAGAGCCAATTGTTGATCCATAGGTTTGTAAAATGAGACTTTACTGAAGCAAAAGCATTGGATAGAGATATCACTTGAAGAGGTCGTAGTTGAAAATATGTTGCCTGTTTTGCAATATTATCGACTTTCTCGTTTCCAGGTATACCACAATGACTAGGTATCCATTAAAATGTTATTTCCTTTTGGAGTTCTTTTAGTTTACTTAGTTGTTTCTGAATTGGAATAATTCTATGTGCATATAGGTTTGGTACATATTTAATTATATTAAGTATACCCCCTTGGAGTCGGTAAGTATGCAAATAGATTTTTCAGAAATTTGAGTAACACACTGAAGAGCAGCATCAATAGCTAGTAATTCAGTGTCAAGACTGGAGGAGGATGAACATGATATGAAATAACTTTCTTGATATTTTGGAATATACCGTAATACCCTGCTCCTGATGTCCCATTATTAGGATTTAGAGATCCATCTGTATAAATTTGAAGGTGATCCTTGTATGTACTGCAGAGTAGTTCCATGGAATGTAACTTAAGAATGTATGGAGGATCATTTTTGGAATGATTTCCTGGAATTTGTATGCTATGTTCTGGAATCACCCATTTCCATGGAGGAATTTCGTTCACAACTGGAGTTTTAGCAATGAGTGTGTCTGTGATATAGATTTTACATTATGTAAAGTGAGTACTAATGAAATTTTCATTGGCGCTACACCCCACAGCAGGCTCAGGCCTCCCTCAGTAATCTTCATCTATCTCTGTCTTGTGTGGCAGCCTGCCAGTTTGTACTACTAATGAAATTACTCCAATGAATTCTGTGCTCATATACTTTCTACTGCCCACCGCTGTTGAGTAACGATTACCACGTCTGACCCTGAAACTAGTGGGTCCGGGTTCAAATCCTGGTTGGGACAAGTTACCTGATTGAGGCTTTTTCCGGGGTTTTCTCTCAGTCCTTTAAGAGCAAATGCTGGGTAACTTTCGGTATTGGACTCTGGATTCATCTCCCTGGCATTATCACCTTCATCCCATCCAGATGCTAGATAGCCTTAGTAGATTATAAAGCATCGTAAAATAACAAACTAAATAAAAAATAATTTTTACTTCCCAACCATTGTAAAAAAAAATTGAAATTACAGAAAACTGAATGTCTTGCATTACATTTACTTATTTGTACACAGCTTATCTTTTCAACGCAGTTATATTGCTTAATTCCAATAATGTTTGATTATAAATTTTAAAGGTACAGATTTTTGGAAATAAATGTTCTTTATTATTACCACTTTTATTTCTTTCTTGACAATCCACACAGTATCAATGTTTAAATTAGATTCTGTGTAACAATATTATACTTTGTGATTTTTTAAATGAAAACTTCTATAACCATTGTAAGAAATTAATTTGTTTCATGTGCATTTATGTTCTGAACTATATTTAAATAATAAACATTGAACACTACCAGTACTACTAGTAATTGTAACTAGAAAACACATATAAAGTATCAGTTTAAAATTACACCTATGCATTGACAAAAGAAAGAGTCTGAGAAAGGGGTCCTTTCTTTTTTACATTGCCTGTTTAGAATCATGTCAAATTTTATGAACACGACTATATGTCTTGGTGAATACAAGTTTCTGTTTCAGTCAGGTTCCTCAAAGTTTTGCGTTAACAAGAAATTGGCTGCCATGTTCTCATTCTTTTCACAAGAGAAATAAGCTTGAATCACCAACTCTTCAGGAAACCCGAGAGCTTTCAGCTGAAATAAAAACAAATTGATTATGTACCTGTATATGCTTATATAGAGAGAAGCAAAAATAATATCCGTATGTCTCTTAATGTAGGAGACTGAGTAATATATTTGTCAAAAATCTTCAATGTAGGCCTACAACAAAATGTCAAGTGTAGAGCCCAGATTTATATGCATGTATAAAGCTCGAAATATGCTATCGATACCTAAAATCTTAAAATATGCAGTGTAATATGCAATATAAATTTCGAAAAAATAACAGCTCGTAAATGTTTTAGTCTTAAATGGAGCAAAAAGATGGCTGTGTTTAAACCTCAATACATGCACAATTTGTTGGACGTTGTGTAAAATGTTATACATTGACATAAAGCACTGATAAACAAGTATCTTGAGTTTCACTAATGTTGCTTAAGTATAAAATCAGTAGTGATTCGTGCCTAAAATGGCAGGGGGTTCACTACTTTCATGATATTACATAGTTTTCCAACAATTTAATATCTCATTTCTGAAAAATTAAAAAATACTACAGTTCTTTAAATTAGATCATTGCCTTAAAATGAGCGTGATGATGATGATGATGATGATGATGATGATGATGATATCTTTGAAAGAACATAGCGATTTTTCCTTATGTTACCATTCTGTCTTTCGATATTCTGCCTGAAAGCTGAGTTATGCTGTTGCCTAATTTCTGTTCTTCCAAGGACTGGTAAATCTAGGCAAGCATTCTTATGAGCAATAGATTCTTCATGCTGCTTAGTTTTCTGTGTCAGATGGCTTAAACAAACACGGGAAACAAAATAATTTATTTGTAGATTCACAACCGCAAATCCAGCTGTTTCTTTCATATATTTTTACATTAAAAGCTCTGCAAAATGTCTTACCTCGCCTTGTTTGTACTTGCTTTATATCGAATTGAGGTAACAGCCTTCCAAACTTCTTTATTTTACACTTATCTTCCAAAATTAAAACCGAAAAATTTGTTTGTAACAGATATTGAACACTATTAATTTTCTTTGGAAACTAACACTGGTCACACTCACAGATGAAATATAGGGCAATTCCAATGTAACGGACGTAACTCTCAGACCTGTTATTTGGGGAAAACATCTGGATTGTTTCAAACTTAATACACATCTATAAAAACAAATTTTACCACAAATGTATCTAATACCAGTGCATGAATGTATGAAGTGTGACTGGACCTAACCATTGTTGTCTTTATATAATAATATATAGCTGAAACGTAACGGATGTAACAAAGAAAGGACAAGGTAATTTCTACACTAAATTAAATGTCTGATTTCTCTGAAAGTACAGCAGATATTTATTCCAATTTTTTTTTACTTTAAAGTAGACATCATACATGTTATGGTGGTACTATTTTAAAAGTATACCACTCTGATTACCGTGGCATTGTTCAAGGAAATATAAGCGTAACGGACGTAACTCAACAATTGTAACGGACGTAACAACTGAATATTTATGTTGAAAATGAAAAGAATCCTCTTGTATTGCCAGGTACAGGTGCATTTATCTTTCTAACAATGTCAT
This sequence comes from Periplaneta americana, assembly GCF_040183065.1. Lineage (NCBI taxonomy): Eukaryota > Metazoa > Arthropoda > Insecta > Blattodea > Blattidae > Periplaneta > Periplaneta americana. Next base: position 157,170,842 of record NC_091119.1, read on the forward strand.
CAGGTGAGTACCATATTTCATCTTCCATTTGTGGCCATACCCATCCACATCCGGCTGGATGCATAACCCGTACACGGAACTCTCCATTCCCATTGATATGTCACAATCTCATAAAATTAATTATTTTCATTAATTACAACAAAATCATCTCTTTTAAATATAGTATTCAAGCCTACATTCTGTTCTGTATCTGGTGGTGAGAGACATACATATCCTTAAATGGTCTCTGGTATTCTTTAGTATTGATTTCACAAGCTTGGAACACATTCCTTGTAGAATCATGTAGAAAATAGTGGAAATTCTTAAGACCAGGAATGGAGGCAGTGTTAGTCTTCGATCATTCACGTTGCTTCTGCTGTCTGCAGATAACTTTGATTTTCTCAGACACTGCCAATGCAGCATAAAGAATTCCATAGCACTTGTGATTGTGATTTTCCTTTGAAGGATTGCTCTCCACACAGCCCTTTTATGGCACCACCTAAGCCATCCACTGAGTTGGTCTTAAATAGCAAAAGTTGACTTCCCTATTTCAGTCTCGGATTTTCTTCTTTAAAAAGTCTGTATGCTTCCATGACATTCATATTTAAAATTCTCTTCTGCATAGTTGTCTTCTTTCCTTCCTGTTTTCACTTTCGTAAAATTTAACAACCTTGTTTCAGGATTTTCATCAGGTAGCCTTCTGTGTGTCACTCGGTTTATAAATCCAAAAGATTGAGACAATTTTTTCACTACAGCTTCTTTCTTTCTTGGAGACTGGGGTTGCACTTTCATCGCTCTTTGCAGAGCTTTGCCAAAGGACTGTGGTGACGCAAATGATTTTGAGGGACTGCTGTCAGTTGTCTGTTGATTGTCACTCGCTTGTTTACGTTTCCGCATTTCTGCCATTCTGTTTCTTGATTTCGCTGCTTCTGCTCGCCTTCTGCTACGATTCCATCCAGATCTTCTGTTTCCCTGGTCTTCTGCATTTTCTTCCTCATTTCTTCAGCCTTTTCTGCACTCAATCTGGATCTGTATTTTCTCATTCTTTCTGCAGGTGTCATTGGTTTCTTTTTAGTATTTTCTATAGGCTGTGGTCCATCTAGGGGAAAGGAAGCTTATTTTGCATTTATAGGTTATGGGGCATATGTTGTTAATGCTACAAATACAACATAAACTATGTTACGTCTGTTACAGTTCATAACTACCAAAGTAAATGAGTTACGAACAAATGACATACCATTCCATAATCATTACATAATCCATTAGAAATCTGGTAATTATCACATATATATCTATCTTGAATGTTGAAATATAAAAAAAAAATTATCGAAAATCGTAACTGACGTAACATCAAATATGTGTTATTTTAATGCTTTCATAAATCCATAAACCACACGCCACACTACTTATCGACATAGCAATTCTGAAAGTACATTTCCTCAGCTTGACTTTAGTACCACATTAGTTTCAGTTCCGTACCTTTGTTTCCAAAAAAGAACAGAAGATATTCAGTGATAATAGTCAGTGTCCAACTGAAGCTCTGATGTCATTAATGAAATGAAGCAATATGGCAGCATGTCATGTGACACATTATTGTCAACTCTTGTTTTAGAAACTACAGATCATCCCTTAATTGGAGGGTAATTTTTTGTTTTAATAACAGAACTTTTTTTTCATCGATCATGTCCACTTTTCATTGGAATTGCCCTATACTAAGACTAAAACACCAATAAGGACTAAATGGACATTTAAAAGATTGTAAGAAATCACTAATAAATAAAACAATAACACATACTTACACGTGCTAAAAGCATAATCTCAGCTACAGATTAAAGCTAACTTCTGATTTGGATCACTTCGTATTTCTTATGTTTCCCCCAGAGCGTGTTGGCTGATTACAGTGTCACTATACAGCTTCACTGGTCCTCTTACCAGCACATACACACGTTTCTCCTGCAGTGTTTTCCCCTGTCTTTTGCCCTCCACGCAAGTCCAGAAGCTGGTTCGGTGAGGTTCAGAGGAGAAATTGAACTTCGGAAGCACTCGTAAGCATGTATTCGTATATGTGTGCGATCTCTGCAGTTCATAGATTTTCATACGACAAAAAAAAACATTAGAGGCACAAGTAAACTTATTAAAGATGAGCAAGAAACAAATAATGATAGTGTAGATTATAAATCAATTTATTTAAGCAATTAAATTGTATTTCCTGGGGTTCTCTGAACCTTTGAACGTATAAGACACACTGCCACTGTATAAAATATCTATCTTTTAACTGCATTAAAGCTGAGAATTGCAGGAAGCGATGAATGTCCTCTTCATGATTTCGATGGTGAAGCTCCTATGCCTATTGGATAGCAGATTTTTGTACATTGAGAATAACCTCACCACATCACAAGAAGTCAAAGGTGCAGGGGGTAAACTACATATTTCTTCTTGTGTCAACTCCTCTTACAATCCTGTTGTTTCACCACGTAACAGTTTTGTTTACAAACAGAATGTTATCCGGATTTTTTGCAAGCACTGATTGAAGTTTTTCAGAAACTTTTCTTTTTGCAATTTCGTGTTTTTGAGGGGTCAGAGCAAAAATAACATTTTGAATTAAGGACAAAGACTCTTGCAGTGGAGAACACTGCTTACATTTTTGTTATTGTTTCAGATATACAGACTCACGTGATATTAAAATAAATGAGATGAGCATAATTCTGCATTTCCACAGAGTGTGAATTATTCATTCGGAAAGTTACTGAATTATGCCATCTTTATTACAAAAAATATACATCAGAACATGCAATCATTCATTCATTCGTTCATTCAGTGTTCTGCCCAAGGGCAGGTATTTTACTGCAAACCCAGCTTTCTCCAATCTTTACTATTTTCTGTCTTCCTCTTTGTCTCTGCATATGATTCTTGTTCTTTTCCATCCTTCAATAGGCAGTTTATTTTCAGCCAGTGACCTAACCAATTCCTTTTCCTCTTCCGATTAGTTTCAGCATCATTCTTTCTTCATCCACTCTTTCCAACACAGCTTCATTTCTTATTCTGTCTGTCCATTTCACACACTCCATTCTTCTCCAGATCCACATTTCATGTGCTTCTATTTGCTTCTCGTCACTTGGTCGTAATGTCCATGTTTCTTCCCCATACAATGCCACACTTCACACAAAGTACTTCATTAGTCTCTTCCTTAGTTCTTTTTCTAGAGGTCGGCAAAAGATGCTCCTTTTCTATTAAAAGCTTCCTTTGCCAATACTATCCTCCTTTTGACTTCCTGGCTGTAGCTCATGTTACTGCATATAATACACCCCAAGTATTTGAAGCTGTCCACTTGGTCTATCACCTCGTTTAGAATTCGCAAGTTTACCTTCTTTATTTTTCTTCCTATGACTATGGTCTTCATCTTATTTGCATTTATCTTCATCCTATACTACTCTCAGCTGTCATTTTGCTCTAGTAGCATTTCTTTTTGTATCATCTCTTCTGCTAACAATGCCATATCATCAGCAAATCTTGTGCACTTTATTCTTCTTCCTCCTACTATTACTCCTCCCATGTTCTGAAAACAGTTCTTCACTAAATTCTCCAGGTAGATGTTGACCAGGGTAGGTGATAAAGGGCATCCTTGACGTACTCCTCTTCCTATTTCACTTCCTCCTGACATTTCTTCTCCTATGCTGACTTTGACTCGATGTTTCATATAAAGATTACTGACAGCCTTTTCTTTAGGATTACCATCAGTTTATTCCAATCCACTCTGTCAAAAGCCTTTTCTAAGTCCACAAATATTGTATACACTTCTCTGAGTATTCTTCGCCACTTGTTCTTAGCAGTCCAATTGCATCTCTCGTACCTTTTATGTAATATGCACAATTATTATTATTGTAATGATAATCGAAGAAAAAAACATGTTTGCATATGATAAATTAGTTTGCATACAATATGCATTTTGCATATAAATTCGGGTTCTATTCATGAATTGTCTTATTTCTTGTCTTAAACATTTGTTCAATTAGATATTCTCAAAGCTTGGTTATAAAAATAAATTCTTTTCGTTCATTCTGGAGAGAGTAACAATACAAAATCGGTTTTGTGAACCATTCAGAATGCCTATTTCACTCACCCTTTCAATTGCTTCCCTGTCCTGGGATGTAATTTCAGTTACACCACTGTCCGTGGAGCTGTCTTCACTGTTTCCATCTGGCATATGAAAGAACATGTTGAAATTATTATAAAGTAAAAGGGAAATGGTAACATTAATTAATTAAGAACAGACAAAACAGAACAAACAAACAAATTTGCTTCAGCCTGTGTTTCTTCACCATGTTAATGAGCTTAACAGCTTCAAGAAATCTCTATCGACATACTAGAGTCATTAAATGTTTATTGGTAACATAATACATTGAGTTTCAATAGGGTATGAGTAATTTTACTTTTACAATTCCTCGACATATTGAATTGAATTGAATTTCAGAAGGGGACACTATGGCCCAGTACTGAGGTCTTTCAAGATTACTGCGCCAATCCTCGAGCTAGGCTTATTCCCAAACCCACATCGGCTGACTACGCTAAGGTTTCTTGCGTACCCAGGTTTCGAGCAGGCAACTCCACACATCCTTAGACCAGCCATCATTCGGGTAATGCTATGGAATGATGACAGAATGGAGAGATGTTTACGGAATCCTTACCTTAGTAGGTTATTTTACGACGCTTTATCAACATCTCGGGTTATTTAGCGCCTGAATGAGATGAAGGTGATAATGCCGGTGAAATGAGTCCGGGGTCCAGCACCGAAAATTACCTAGCATTTGCTCATATTGGGTTGAGGGAAAACCCCGGAAAAAACCTCAACCAGGTAACTTGCCCCGACTTGCTTTCGCGGCTAGACTCGCTAACCGTTACCCCACAGGTGTGGACTGTTTACGGAATGATATTGATGCCTTATATGGGGAAACGGGAGAATCCTGAGAAAAACCATAACTCCAATCTTGCCCACCATAAGTGTTTGAAAAATCCCAGGCCATGCCAGACCTGACTCAAATTCGGATCGCTTGCATGATGAGCGGAATGTCTGACCACTCAGCCACTGCGGGGTTCCTCAACATATCACTCACCCATGTAATCACTCCATAATTATTATGTCGAAGTCATAAGGACTCTCATCATGAATGTATGGAGTATGCTCCAACACCTCCCACTGCCATTGTTCGACCACAGGCAATATGGAATTGTGCATTATTATGAATTATCGGTTTTTGGTTTTCAAATATAACAGATTTGATTAGGTTTGTAACACTGTGTTGCATTTTGCTCTCTGTTAACTTGAACCCAATAAATGCAGTCTGTTCAATCATGAGAACATTGTTCAGAACCAGTACTCAAATGTTTAATAGGTACTATCAAGTAAAGTGCAGAACATTTACAGGTTAGAATTGTGTTAGTAAAGGATTAGATTACAACAATAGCAAAAAAAAAAAAAAGACATATCTTTGCTATGCTGCATATCTTATGTAGAACTATGTGTGAGTTATGCGAGAAATGAAATGAGGTTGTGTATGAAATCATTTGTTAGGCAACAAAGCAAGATTCCATTATACAGTGCAAGAATGTGGCAATGATATAAGTGTGATATATGGTGGCTGTATGGCAAGCCATCCACATTTCTTACAAAGACTATGTTAACACATGAACTGCTGAGTTTTGTAGGTACCATTGTTGAGGTGGGCCTGAAACCGAACGCGTGTCATACATGAAATCAAGGAAGACGGCATTCTCACTTTTGGATATGTCTATGTTGAAATTACTGGTGAGCATAATGAGCATGTCGTGGGAATACAAGGAGAACAAGGGATATACAAGCAGCAATGGCGAAAGGGGGTTGCGTTTTTATGTGATGATCAATTCCCAAGTTATCCCCTCTCCCACAGTCCCACAGCTAGTGAAGAGAAAGACTAGTTCTACGTCAAAATTTCAGACATGGCCCAGTCTACTTGCAGTGAATGTGTTGCCAAAATTATTTGATGACCCTCGTCTATAAGAACTTGAAAAGTTTAATTCCAACCACCAGTGTAGTTCAGTTGGCTGAAGTGCTTGCCTGCTGATCCAGAATTGCTCTTGGGCTGATTACCTGTTGGGTTTTTTTTTTCTTCGAGATTTTCCCCAACCATGAGGCGAACGTCGGGTAATCTATGGCGAATCCTCTCAGCCTCATCTCGCTATCACCAATTCCATCGACACTAAATAACCTAGTAGTTGATACAGCGTCGTTAAACAATCAATTAAAAAATAAAGTTTAATCCTTGAGGAATAATGTGAGTTATTTTTGTAGTCGAAACTGCATTTAATATCCCTGAAAAAAATCTAAATATATTCTTGTCAAGACACTGCTGTGTGGATTTCGTATTCTTTAAACCAGGCACGCCCAAACACAGCCCATCAGGCTTGCACTGCACGGCGCACATTTCTGTAGCATGCTTTCCGGCTGATATACCTCTTAATTTCCAGCCCAACCTTCAACTGCTCAGGTAGCTTGCTCAGTGTTGCAAGGGGTAAACAGACTGCGTTAAAGGCGGCTTTTCGAGCACACAAACAACCATATACCGGTACCAAATTTAAGGGGAAATGGGCTTTAATGTTTCTCAGTCAGGAACATGGAGGTGATGCACGTTGTTTGGTTTGTACGAAGAAGAGCAGTTTGAACCACCCCTACAATTCCCATCATGTGGAACAATATATAAACTGCCAAGGAGAACAAAGGACTCTGTTTCTAACAGACTTGAGAGAAAACGTAAGTTTGTAATACTTTAACATGAATATTTCCTTGTTAATGACTTAGCTGTCCGTGTGGAAATGCAATATTACTAATATTGGTATGGTATAGAATATAATAATATTGTTAGCATTCTTAATATTTATTTCCTCCATATACCAGTACTGAGATTTTAAATATTCTATTTTGTTACTTTTAGATTGAACCCGATATTGAAGAAAATCAAGAGACTAACAAGTTTATTTCTTGTTACTTATGAATTGGCTAGGTTGGCTGATGGCATCCTGATCTCAATACTCAGGCTAGCGTCTGTTAACAGAATTTAGCATGTATAACAACAATATTAAGTGAAAAATGGCGACATTATTGTGAAGGTTTTTCAAACGCTGTCAATACATAAATATGAAGCAGGATGTTATGAAAATATGAAAGGGAAATCATAAGTATGCATAATAATATTGTAATAATTAATACTAATATGATCAATAAATATTGCTTATAAATGGTAATTGTTGTTCATTGTATATTTGTACAACCGTCGTGACGTCACTGACTAGAAGCTTGACATTTTACATAGAATTTGTTTACAACCTTCCGTGGACTAGTGTGTTCTCGAACTTCATTCTGTGGGCATGCCTGCCTTAAACCTACAGATTGTAATATATTACAGTGTGGGAGATCTTGTTGCATTGTTGCAACTTCCGCTATAACTTCTGGTAGTGATGCACGTGAATTAGTTCATAGTGAGTGCAACAATTCAATTTTAGAGAAGTATCAGTACCGGTATGTTCAGGAATGTCGAACCATGATGTTAATGTTGTCGTTCATCAATACTCTTGACTTTGGATATCTTTCATTTGCCGTCTTGTATCCCAATATACTTTTCTAGCCGAAAATCTTTTTCACCATCAATCTTTGTGATGAAATGACACTTGAAAAGGAGGTCTTTATTCATTATTTGTCAATTTCGGCATATTGGGTAATAAGATGATGAGTAGAATGACATTCTGTGGAGAGGAGCTACTAGTCATGTCCTGTGTGGAAACGGAATCCTGGAGAAATCTGGGATTAAGTGTTTATTCTTCAACATTTCACTTCACTGCTTATTTTCACTTTGGTTCTGAAGATGTTCTTCTAATTTTGCATTCATTGTTCTTTTAATTTGTAATTTTGCTCCTTCAAATTATATTTCAGAGTTGGTTGTTTGCAGAATATTAGTACCGACCTTATTAGGCAAGTCAGCATGCTCAGTACCAGTTATGCCACAATGTGATGGAATACATTGGAAGAAAATGATTTGTCGTAGACATTGTAGGCTGTTCATAGATTGGATTATTTAATTCTCCGCTTTCATATGAAGGTTTCGCTATTGCTTCAATTGCTGCTTTTGAATTACATAATAATAGCACCATTTATTGAAAGACGCGATATGAGTAAAAGTTTGACTATAATTATATGTGTACAAAACCACCTTTGCTTATCATAAAATAAATAAATTTTCATTAGCGTTTTCGATACATGTGTATCATCTTCAGATGTGAAATGTTAGATTAATATGATGAAAACCTTGCCTATTAGATGGAACTTAATGTGGTGATTTTCGGGTCATATTAGTGTGATTGCTTGGACTTAACTTAGGTTGATCTATGATATACATGCTATGTTAGGTTAAATCACTGCGAGTCATATGATATGATCTAAAATATAAAATAAACTGTTTAAGAATTGTAACCACTATTCGCGTAGTTATTGAAATGTGAACACTTTGTATAAACACTTTAAAAGTTTAAATCACTTTGAACATGTGTTGGCTGTATTTGCAATGATTTAAATCGGCAAATACAGCCAACACATGTTCAAAGTGATTTAAACTTTTAAAGTGTTTATACAAAGTGTTCACATTTCAGTAACTACGCGAATAGTGGTTACAATTCTTAAACAGTTTATTTTATATTTTAGATCACCGTAAAGAGGGGTGACTTTGAACGCTGGGGTGACTTTGAACAGTAATTTAGCGCCTTTCTAAATTAAATGCTGTACCCAATTGTGATAAAACTGTTTAAGTTGTCAATAAACGAGTTCAGTTCTTTCAAAATAGGATATAGCATTTAATTTAGAAAGGCGCTAAATTACTGTTCAAAGTCACCTCAGCGTTCAAAGTCACCCCACTTTACGGCATATCATATGACTCGCAGTGATTTAACCTAACATAGCATGTATATCATAGATCAACCTAAGTTAAGTCCAAGCAATCACACTAATATGACCCGAAAATCACCACATTAAGTTCCATCTAATAGGCAAGGTTTTCATCATATTAAGCTAACATTTCACATCTGAAGATGATACACATGTATCGAAAACGTTAATGAAAATTTATTTATTTTATGATAAGCAAAGGTGGTTTTGTACACATATAATTATAGCCAAACATTAATAGCTTATCGGCAAACTTCAACATGAAATTAATGAGTAAAAGTTGTTCCAGTGAAGTGTTTATGGCCTCTAGCTCTGCTTCAAAGTGTGTTATATTTGGTCCTAGGCTGATGTAAGATGGGAATAATTTACTATAAATGTTTACATCTGTGTTAGATTCTTTATTGAGTTGTGATCTATTAATGTAAATATAGATTCATTCTTCTTGAGGTAATTTTTTATTGATATTTTCCAGAGTCAGTTTTGCAGTAGGCCTACTTGTAAGTCTGCTTCCTTCTTCAAAATTTGTTCTATAATTTCATAATTGTTCACTATTTCTGGTACCGGTATATCGAGAGAACAAGAAAAGTCACATCTCTCTGTGAACTAACATCCCTTGAGAGAGAGAGCGAAAAGCCTCCTCAATTCAATATTATTTGGTTAAAGGAGAGCATATGTCCCTCCCTATTGTGAATATGCTCAGTGTTGTTAATTATGGTATCTGAGGGATAATGCACACAATTTGAAAAAAGAAGACTGTGACTTCACTGACTTAATTATGTAATAATAATAATAATAATAATAATAATAATAATAATAATAATAATAATACAGCAATAATAATAATAATAATAATAATAATAATAATAATAATAATAATAATAATAATCCAGTTCATTACAGCCAACATACCATTTAAAGCTGTGTTCTGTATATAAAATAAACATTCGTATTGGAAACATTACCGGTACTTTATTAAAATTGTCTATATTAACAAACCTTGTTCAGAAGACTCGTTTAGCATGCGCACAAATGCCTGCTGATTCTGTGATATAAGTTGAAAGAGGACAATATTGGTCTTCTTTATATGTTGTAGCATAGCATTCAGAAGATTAGGGTTTTGCTGGATCACTTGTCTCATCTGCTGAAACTGTGGCTGTGTACGTAGAAAGGCTAGTGGGTTATCTGAAACATAAGTCATCGCACATTCTATACCTATATAAAGCCTTTTCTCACCAACTATAGGACGAATTTTAGTTCATATTGATCATTTACTAGTAAATTTGTTCAGAAAATGCATACAGTATTACTCAAAAGAAATAGATATTATTAAATGACATTTTTAATTTAATTTAATTTAATTTAATTTAATTACAGCCATAAACATAAAGCAAATGCTATGGGCATGGTTAGTCAATCAAGTACAGATTAAAAATAAAATTTAAAATAAAATTAGAAATGAAGGGTACCTGTATGTTCAAAATATTCACTCACATTATAAAAAGGATTATCAAAAAGCCATTTCCGTAAAACGTTTCGTAATCTAGATAAAGTAACACTATGAGCCTCATAAGAGAGTTTGTTGAATAATTTTAGAGACATTGAATCAAGCCAACACTTTGATTTATTCAATCTAACTGCTGGTTCAAGTAGAAGATAACTGGGCCTGGTATTATAATTATGTATATCTCGTTCACTACTATAGTTATTTATTCCCTTTTTTACCCTAAGTAAACATTCTAATATCTAAAGATTCACTACAGTCAGTATTTCCTCTTGTTTAATAAATAATGGTCTGCAATGAGCATTAAAAGAGGCATCCATAATGATACATAAGGCCTTTTTTTTTGCAAGATAAGTAATTTTGATCCACAATGGTTTACGGATACAGTGAAGATCGTGCATGGGGACAACTTCTACTCAACCCCATCTCATACCAGATAATCCAAGGGATTCTGCTGTAGCAGCTTTTCGTCTCCTGACTGGACATGACTGTCTGGTAAAGCATTTCATCACCAAATTGTGTTCTATGTGGAAGTCATGGACAGAAACCATCTAGTTAACTGCAAGTCTCTCCCAAACACTTTTAACATTATCCTAAGAAAAATATTGGGCTCAAAGACAGCTGTTGGCTTCTTTGCTAAGATAGCTGAGCATTGGATAACAACAAAAACAACAACATATTATCAATGTAGTTAGTTCTGTGGTAGAGCATCTGCCTCCAAATTAGCCGGTCTGGGTTCGATTCCTGTCGGGGCCAGAAATTTTCGTGTAAAATTTATATCTCGAGACTAGAAGAGGTGGCAGTACACAACTTCTAATTATTAGATTGTATACCAATATGTTTGGGTTAAATCCCAAATCTCTCAGCAGTGCATATGAAGAGAAGACATATGTCACTGTTGATACTGATTCGTCAATCGGACAGGGACATTAAGCCTGGCGGCCCCTTGGTGGTATTCGACAGGAATAGGATACGTGCCAGCACCAGGTTTCCCTTCTCACTTCCTTATCTTCATCTTCATCCTCACCCATTCCCTACACTGCACTTATCCTAGTACACAACATAATACTCCACAAATACACATCATGAATAGCATGGCCTGCCAAAGTGGTGTGCAAGTAGAAAATGGGTCACAGTTCTGTCATTTATCCGCAATATGTGGAGTCTGAATCGTGCAAGTTAAGTGGGTAGGCTTTGAGTACACACACATACATTATCAATGTTAAATTAATTATTTTTAACTGTATTTATCTCAGAAAGTATTCATAGATATATCTATGAAAAAACTATTGCTTTTTCTTTATTATGTTAAAAGTGCTGAGTTCCTGTTTAGAAGGTGTACTTCGATTTTTTTGGTAATTGACTTCTTTTTAATAAAAATAAAATTACATTAATATTCATGCACAAAAAAGTTTTTGTCCAAATTACCTGAAACTATAGCTCAGCAATCAATGTGATACTACAGATTATTTGTAAAAATTCCATGCTTCTAGTTATCTTAGTTTCTGAGAAATCGGTACATGTGTTGTGAATTTTTAACTTCCGAGAAAATAAGCGACAACGTAAACATTAGATACATTTTCAAAACACATCTTAAATACTAAATTTGTTTTCAAAATTCACAACTAAGTTTTTTATTAAAGTTATAAACATTACCGCCAACTTATTAAACAAACATTCAGCTACAAAATATGCCAAACCAGAATATTTTATAGCAAATAGTTTGAGATATTTATCTATATTTTTATGAGAGATGAGAAAGAAATAGTTTGACATATAAACTGTATTATGTAATTAAACGCATTTGCAATTATAATTTTTCAATAAAAATATACAAAATTAAACAGAGAAGTGCAAATAATTATTTGAGATAAAACCCTTTCGATTTTCTTTTTTTCAAAATATGACCTCTGATTTCAACTTAAAAGAAATTGCTTTATACAAACTCCATTCCACGTTGCAATTCTAATAAGTGCCTTACCCATTAGCATCCGAAGCTTGTAAGAAATTTGCATAACAATATCCATTTTTACATAGTTGAGTTGTTAGCCCAAATAAAACCCCCTTATTTGAAAGTGCCAAGGTTTTCTGTAGGGATTTACTCCCTTAATTGATTGGGCTAATTTTGTGGTGCTGGGCACCTGCCTGCACTGTCCCCCAGTCTGCTAAGGCATACCTGTAATGGCCAGGAGTCACTACTTGATCGTGGGATTAGGATTTGTTGACAGAGTTGCACGATGGCTTTGCTCAGAAGTTATTAGGACATACATATCAGCATCTGTAGTACCTTGAGATCAAGTTTTGATCCCTTTATTGTTTAAAAATTATTATATTTCATATGCACAATTCTTAAATAAATGAACTTGTGGATTCTGAATATGGACAAAATTAATCGAATAGTGCAAGAGAAATCGCTCCACAACATGAAAAAAGAATACTTTTTCGACATCAGAGATACTAAAAATGTGTACTTCACTAAAAATGCAGCCTCGTAATATCGTATTTACTCGAGTAATGGATGTCCTCGCATAATGGACGCACCCAATCAGGGCCGCCGACAGGGTTTATGGGCCCCTGTGCAATATTGTGCTCCTTTGAAAAAAAAGTTAAAAATGACAAGTTACCAATTATTCTGACCATAACAATTATTTGCAAGATAAATAAAAGATAACTCCATACACAGATACGAATCTAAAAATATACACTTTTGTTACATTGGAGACTTTTAGCAAAACTTCACATTAGCAGAATATATTATATTCATCACGCTTCTTTTTCAGTAGGGCCTACATAGTAGAAACTTTCATCTTTTCGTTGTTGTTTGTTTCGTTTCGTTTTCATAAAACACTATTCTTAAACATCTGTAATTTCTGACCAACATCAACAAACAACTCTCCTTGACTTCACTGATGCAAAATCATCAATTATATCATCAAAATTTAAAGACCTAGCATGATCGCTCTCCAGACTAAGGAGACCAAGGTTACTCAGTCTTTCTTGACACATTGTTAATCTGAATACATTTTTATTTCCTTCATTTTGTTTGAAGTTGGTGTGAAATTGAGCATTGCTAGTGAAGGTGCAGAAAATAAACCAATCTCAAGCCCGTCTGTTCAGGTTGTCAAAAATGAAGACAGTCATATGTCTTAGAAGTGAATATTGATGGTTGTGGCTGTCTAGAAAAAAATTCTGATAACAGTAGTATTGAACCAGAACAAGCAAACAATAGTAAAAATGATGTGTTAATATGTGCAAATGAAACAAATTTACCGACACCAGTTCCTAACTCTGAGTCATGGCAAGTAACATGCGACCTTGGAAAACTAAAAAGTGGTAGACAAATTGTGTCATTGAATGTATTGTTCGAAAAAGTACCTAACCCCAACCTGCCTAATAACCTTCCAAGTGACAAAACAAGAGCCTTTCCAGTATTATTTTCAAAACTCAAGAATGGAGAATGTGCTCCCAGAGATTGGCTAGGAAGTGTGGAATGAAACAAATCAGTCTCTGTACTATTTTCCCTTATTTGTTTCACTCCACACTAGCCAGTCTCTGGGAACACATTCTCCATTCTTGAGTTTTGAAAATACTGTAATACAGCTTTTGGAAAGGCTCTTGTTTTCGAACACATTCAATGACACAATTTGTCTGCTACTTTAGTTTTACAAAGTTGCTCAATTTCACACCGACTTGAAACAAAGTTCTACTCCCTTTCTTAATATCTTCAAATTTTTCTGTCTCTCCTTGCGATTCTCAGCTCCCGACTTATACTTCTACTTGTCCATTGTCCATTGGTAACACTAATGAACAGAATTTACTAGAAAAACGACAACGAAAAGACGAAAGTTACGTCACGAAACATATTATGTAGGCCCTACTGAAAAGGAAACGTAATCCTTCGTCTTGGATTTTGGAGAGTCCACTAGCACATTGCGGTGGGCCGGCAGGGGTTGTTAGTTAAGAAGACAAGCCAATTGAACATGTTCGGTACAAGCAACGGAAACATATTTCAGGCAAATCCCGGAGCCCTCAAGTGTCGTGTCGATGATTGTTAACGTGGGAAACCGATATTCTATTTCATAAAAGTTAAACATTTACATAATGAAGTGGTAATTTGTATTAATTCTACTGGTTAATATGTCAGATTCATGTAACAAATGTTCTTACAAAATATTGTAGTACCGGTATGTATCTGTGAATAATTATTGGTGATAATAAAAAGTAATCAGACTCAATCTGACGGGCCCTTACTGCTCACGGGCCCATATGCATTTGCCCCCTTTGCCCCCCCCTTCTCGGCAGCCCTGCACCCAATAATAATAATCTCCGCATAATAAACTCACGGAGGAATGTGAATCTGTGACAAATTATAGTAGTGATGCTGAACTGACAGTGAATGAGGTAAGGCTAGTGTTAATAATAACAAACTGTCCTGTCTTATTGTCGCTTTATTCATTGTTACAAGTTGTCATCTGTTCACACAACTGCTACTACCTATCAATCGTCTTAAGTGCGATGTAATCGATATATAAATTAGTCACGACCCATATATCGTTACATATTCTATCGATTATTTCAGCATTCGAGCTGGCGCACCCTTAATACGTGTTTTTTTTTCCTCGCATAAAGAACGCACCCTAGTTTTTTATTATGAAAATCGAAAAAAAAGTGCGTTTATTACCCTAGTAAATACGGTAATTCGTTTTTATACGTAATATAATGAGAATGTAAAGCTGATGTTTTCAAATTTTACCTTTTCTCTTCCCCCAATTTTTTCTCTATTGGTATATGAGATATAGTTAAGAATGAAGTCCAGAAAAATATCTCAAATTGAAGAAACTTGTAGTACTCACCATCTGATCTATTTTCTGATTCAGGATTTTCCAGTGTTTCGTTACAGAACTCAGAAGGAATACCTGTGAGAAGATATTCCACTGCTCGATCTGGGTGGTTGTAGCTTGCTTGCAATGCATTCTCTACCTATTCATAAGAACAAACTATTGTAAAAATTTCAAGGCTTAATGAAAACAATATCCCTACTGTAATAATATGTGCTGGCCTAAATAATAATGATAATGATGATCATACTGGCCACGTTTGGAATGGTTTATGACAAAAGACATGTAGGATTTTAAACACAAGGTATCATATTTTTACTTATTATTTTATTGATTGTTTAATGTTCGTTGTTAAGATTGAACTATACAGCACAAATCTTTTCAATACAACTACCGGTACAGTAACTCTACAGAATATTATTTTCTTTACATAATTTTCTTTTCGACGTGAAAAAATTTGTGAGAATGGGCTATTCATATTATTATACAAAGGAACAAGTATCTAGCATTTTTTTTTGTATAGAATCTTTAATTACCATATACATGCTTGTCATCTGCATAGAATGAGCAAATGAGTCTGTATGTTGCCAAATATTTACGTACTCTTAACAAAACAACTGGAAGGAATAGTATGGGAAGCAAAGTCCAGGATTTAAATGTAAATATACAGTAACGACCAACGAAAATTTTTCTGATTATGTTTTATTAGTGACAGGTACTTTGTTCGTCATTCACCCATATGGAGATCAATTTACAAACAGACTCGTTGCCCAGGATGTGCTATAGGAGGTTGGTTTATGCTGCACCCATGATGAAATTGGATGTTGATGGAGATATTTGCTGAGATGCCACAGGGGAACCGGAGCTCCCAGAGATGTTGCTAATGTTTTCAAATAACAGATCCGGAGGAGTATTGTTCCGTTTGTCAAATAAATGTGGAAAATGACCTGCGATAAAACTTTTTTTGTTACTCTGTGTCACATGCATGTTATCATGAGTGATGAAAATGTTTCGGAAAAATTTAAATCTGAAATTGTTTTCTTATTACACTATTTTTTTTAGCTCATTGACTTTATAATAAATTGTAGTGATATAATCATCACTGTTAATTCTGATTGGTAGATGAACTAATTGCTATTCAAATAGCCACCATTTAGCCCAACACAACGAATAGTTTTTGTATCACAAAAAGCCATACATGCTCAATTCAGAATGGATAACAATTTGAAAATAAATTTGATTTGCGAATTAACTATACGATATAATTTTCTTAGACAATCAGTAGAACGCATATAATGTAGAACATCACACTTGCCACAGATAACTCAAATTGACTGAGATGTAAATGCATGGTAACAAATGAAAGGGGAGTCACGAACCTCACACCACATTTATGAGTTCCTCAGCAAATAATAAATAATTGAATCGATTTTATTTGAGAAACTACACATGTCCTTAACTGTAAGTTTTGAGAGAAAAAAACTGTCTGCAGCTTATAAGTGTTGGATTGTGTCGGCCTACATTCTTATCTTTTTAGGGTGAATTTTTCACATGAATATTTCTAAATATTTTAATGAAACGTATAATCATATTTGAGAGCACCAGGGAGCTCTAAAGTTCGTGGAACATGTGTTGTTTCTCGAATACCCGGAATGTTTTCAGTAAAAATTATAATAGTTTGTGTTTATTTTGTATGTAAGTTAATGAGAACAAAAGCTATTTACGTGCAAATTTAGTACATAATGTATTATCGATCATTGAAATCCCATACTGCAGCTCATCAGATCTGTCTTCTCTGTTACCACTACATAGGCCATGAAAAATATCTCTTCATAAAATCTTTGATTTTATCCTCTTCAGGTAAATATTGTCATGACATCATTACTTATAATAAGACGGATATGTATACTTTCTCTTAAGACGTGCAAATACATTTATTAATGTCACAAACACAATAAACTCGTTTTGACTAAAAATGGACTTGTGTGGTTTCTCAAATAATCGATTCAATTATTTTAAAATTATAGCCATAAGTTGCATCAGGTCCATGTGAAGCAAATAGTGAAATAGTGTTGTGACAATTTAAAGTACAACTATTAAGGTCTCAGAAAATGATCTATTCGTCAACGCTTGTCTCTTAAGCAGTATAAATGTTTTGATAAAAAAAGTTACAATGACGGGAAAATTTTCCAAAAAAAAAGGGGGGGAGGGAAACTTTGCTTCTCACATTATTATAATTACCACAGCATTTAACTAAATCGTCCACACCTGTGGAGTAACGGTCAGCACGTCTGGCTGCGAAACCAGGTGGCCCAGGTTCGAATCCCGGTCGGGGCAAGTTATCTGGTTGAGGTTTTTTCCGGGGTTTTCCCTCAACCCAATACGAGCAAATGCTGGGTAACTTTCGGTGCTGGACCCCGGACTCATTTCACCGGCATTATCACCTTCATATCATTCAGACGCTAAATAACCTAGATGTTGATACAGCGTCGTAAAATAACCCAATAAAAAAATTAAAAAAAATTAACTAAATCAATACATAATAGATTAACAGTGTTACCAATACTGACAGTATCTATATAGAATAAAACATTATTTTATTTCACTGAGAATGCAATACCTGAGTTCTTTCATATCCCATGTCCATAATATTTTGAACCATCTGATTGTAGTCACTACCCGTCAATAAAACTGACTCTGCTTGGTCACGAAGCTGATTTTCCACTGCAGTCGAGGAATTGCCTTGCGGTGGCAGTTCAGACCTAAAAAGAATCAAGAAATTTCCAGATGAAATCTTACATGCTCATCTAATAAACTGGAACTTCCACGTACAGTAAAAGCACAGTATCATTTTATGAATGTACTCATTCATAGGTAATAACCTATGTGATAAACTAGTCTCACATGTTAGATGCAGACGGTTGTTCCTCCTTTTTCTCTTCACCACTTCCTCGATTGTGAGTATCAGTAACATCTGCATTGGCCACAGGTGTTCTCTTTGGCTTTGTTAACATAACAACAACAAAGTTCTTCTCGTCAATATTGTAAGTACGAAGGACATCAGTGTCAGAAAGAATTTTTCCTGTAATGTTAAGCATAGCCACATTAAGGAATGATTTTCAGTTTGCAATTGTATTGGTGTACATCAGTGGCGGCTCCTACATATTTCTTAAGAGGAGGAAAGAAGTTAACAGCGCAAAATGACACCTTCAGAGAAACCTGCTACAAATTAGCCTACATGCATACATGTAAGACCAGTTAGTGTTAGGGTTGGTCTTCCCTTTGTATAGGAATAATCTGTTTTTGTAAACTGAGTTTCCTAAATTGTCCAAAATATAATATGTTTTCACTTCCATTCATTGTTGAATAATTGCACAAATTAACAATTACAATGACATTCACAACCTCGCAGCATTTTTCGCGCACACTACAGCATCACACGTGTTGGAAGAGACCAGCTACTAACACGTAACCAGAACCGTTTTACGGAAATGGGAATGAGAAATAATCTGTTAGGAAAGGGAGAACACTGCACCCACCCACGTGGTCTGTGTTGCCACATGTACATTTTACAAGTTCAGTATTACATGCTTTTTAAGAATGTCAGTTCTTGTAAAGTCATACCACCATTATTGTTCAAAGCTGCCGATGGCCAATTAATTTTTTTATGTTAAAAATAATGTAGTTTGGAGTACTTTCAATTTCATATATATTTGTACGAAAATGACAACTTGGCTGTTGTCCAGTCTAGTAGACAATGAATGGAAGTGAATTTCAGAGGCCAAAAAGATCTGCGATACTAACTTAGAACTACTTCCTCTTTGTTTTATATAAATCCAACTTCAACTTTCAAGTATCCTCGAAAGTTTCAAACCATGAATAGTAGCTTATATAAAGTGTAATGAATAATATATTTTGATTTATAATTTAAAAAAAATTATATGATGTCTTTCATAGCTTTGCGTTAAAACTGTTTTTATTGTGTCTCCTCCTAGATGTGTTATAGTCTGGTTGAATGCAGCATCGTTAGATGGCAGCGGTAGCGAGCTTGCTGCAAGACCAGTCGGTTTCTATTTCCCGCCCATGGGCTGATTCAGAGGAGGATCTCCTCCCTAACCGTTCATTTACTTGCTTTAAAACTCTGCTTCTTTCTCTGGCCGCTAGTGCTCTGTTGTCTATGTGTGTTAACTGCAGTAAAGGAGGAATGGATTGACTTTCCTCCACACAAACAATCTCGCATCCTTCTCACAGTTTTCTAGCAGCACATGAGTGCGCGTCGTTTAAAACTCGATCAACCGAGGTTTTCTTATAGCTGTGAACTTAAAAGTTACCGAATCTTCCTCGAATTTCAAGGCATATATTTCATTTGGTATTTACTTTCAAAAGAAGAAAAATGTGAGGAGGTCGTTCCTCCCTTCCCTCCCCCGAGGAACTGCCACTAGTGTACATATAAAAATAGTACTACTACAAATTAAATGTATTGTGTAGAGTGCGGTATTGTATAGGGCAGAAACATGAACATTACGACGAAGTGAAGAGAAACGACTAGAAGCATTTGAAATGTGGGTATGGAAAAAATGGAGCATGTGAAATGGACAGACAGAATAAGAAATGAAGATGTGTTGGAAAGAGTGGGCGATGGAAGAATAATGCTGAAAATGTTCAGGAAGTGAAAAAGAAATTGGCTACTGAAGAACGCACTAGAAGGAATGGAAAACGGGAAAAGATTTCAGGGCAGAAAAAAATATCAGATGATTAGAGAAGACTGGAGAATGCTGGGTTTGCAGTGAAAAATCTACTCTTGGGAGAAAACTATGAATTAACGAATACGTTGTAGACATTCATGTTTTATGCGCGATTAAGACAACAGAAGTAGCCTACACAATTTAAACAGACGAAGAATGTTTCAGTTTAAAGATATCTGTAAAAATTACTACAAACCACAAATAATAACAAGACCGAGCGAATTGGCCCCAGCCGTAGCGTTTGCGACTTACATTGGGAGACCTACGGGTTCAAACCCCGTGGTCGACAAATCTGACTCGGGTTTTTCATGGTTTCCTTCCGTCACAAAAGGCAAATGCCGGACTGGAAATTTACATATCATGATTCATCACCGTCTTAAACACTAATATCATAAACATTAATCAAAATCAGTTGCATAAACACAAGCCATCTACAACACACAATAGAAACAGGAACTCAACAATAGTATTTAAAAAACGGCCTACTGGTATAACTACAGATCCGAAACACGCGATATGACCACAGGTGTTTTTTTTAGTGGGTTATTTTACGACGCTAGCGTCTGATTGAAATGAAGGTGATAATGCTTGTGAAATGAGTCCGGGTTTCAGCATCGATAGTTACCCAGCATTTACTCATATTGGGTTGAGGGAAAACCCCGGAAAAACCTCAACCCGGTAACTTGTCCCGACCGGAATTCGAACCCGGGCCACCTGGTTTCGCGGCCAGACGCGCTAACCATTACACCACAGATGTTAAAGTGTGTATAAATAAACTTAACAAATGAAAATGATAACAAAAACGAATTCACAATTATGTTACTCAATTATTCAGCTACATGTTAAGTCATGAAACTAGAAAAAGTCTTTATTCAGTCATGTGTAATCTGATTTATTGGAAAGATATGCATTTTTCTATTTAATATTTTTATGGGTCAAATTTACGAACCAAAAAATCTAATCTTAATGAAAGGAATTAGTGATTAAAAAGTCATTGAAATCAGATAAAAATTGTGTTAGTTTTAAAACTCAGCAGCAAGGTGCCTGTATTAAAAAAGTTTATATATCATTAACAAAATGCATATTATTATTATTATTATTATTATTATTATTATTATTATTATTATTATTATTATTACCTAAGCAAATTTTTATCTGATTGAGCACCTATCTTTAATTTTCATAGGTTTTTCATAGTTACCTGCGTAAATAAGTCTTTGGAATTCAGCTGGATACTCATTTCCTTTTTCAGCTTCAATTTTTTCCTTCAAGTGTTTCACCTGGTAAAGAACACACAATTAGTTGTGATACATTTCAAAATAATTATGTGGCGAGGTAACACGTTAAAGTACAGAGTGTCCAACATGCCCGACTGTCCAACAGACCCCAGTTTACCCTATCTTGTGATTATGTTATTTCACATGCATTTACACAGCAATAGGTACCTAAACTGAGTAGCCACCAGCGTAGCTCAGTCAACAGAAGCACTTGCTTGCTAACTCAGAGGTGCTCTCTAGCGTGGGTTCGATTTCGTCTTGGACTGATTACCTGGTTGGGTTTTTTCCGAGGTTTTCCCCAACTATAAGGCGAATGTCAGGTAATCTATCACAATTCCATTGACGCTAAATAAACTAAGTAATTTATACAACGTCGTTAAATAACCAACTGAAAATTAAAAAATAAAAATAAACTGAACAATGCACCTCACAAGTGATACCAAGAAGGCACCACTTATGAGGCAAATAGGCCAGGAGATAATGGGGTAGGGTGGCCAGTTCCTTTCCCCCTCCATTGCATATATCGCCGACTAGTTACATATTACACTAATCAGACTTTAGATGCATACAAACAATTGTTCTTCCTCTGACACATATCAAGTGAGATGTACTGCCTGATAATAGATGTACGTATCAGCCAGAACCTCAATCAGAGGATAAGATACTGTGTAGGGGCCTATATGCATATATCCTAACCATTACCTCCTGGTCTAGTTGCCTCATGAGTGTTGCCTTATTGGTATTAGTCTCACTTAAGAGGTTCAAACCTGTCTTTGGACAGTTGACTGAACAACAATCATAATGTGAATTATTTATTACTGACGTAGTAGGAATAATGTAAGTTAATTTGCGTTCAACTATATAATTATACAGCCGGATTTAGGTATAGTGCCGCCCCTAGGCAGTGCTAAAATGTTTCGCCCCCCAACTCCCACAAACAATTTATAAACAACTATTATACACGTCATGTTTAGTTTAAATTAGTTTTAAATAAAATTTTACAATTATTCAGAAAACAATAAATTACTGGAATCAAAATACATGCATCTTACTTGTGAATTATAAAGATTTCCTTCGCACTTTGTTCACAGATAAAGCATTGATGATGTCATTAAAGTCGGTTTGACGAAGCACATCAGACTCGATGCAAAGAAACATTTTCTAAATTATTCATTGTTGAAACAAAATTGATTTGTGAAAGCCAGGCTGTGGTTTATTTTTAAGTATTGGTTATGTTGGTGGTATAATTATTACGAGTATTTCTTACTTCGATAGGAAGTATTGAAAAATAAATTCTAACTCTTTGCAGAATAAATCTTTCATGAGGAATTATATAGTGCACATGCTGAAAAGTGATTAAATATGAGTATTGTAGTATTGTTGACGATATACGAGTATATTTGAAATAACTAAGACTTGTGGTTACTATTCATAGCGATAAATAAGAAACACACATCCAATTTGATTTCCGGCAATGTATTCTTATTTATACAAGCAGTTAAATTTAAGTAGTTTCATAGTAAAATAAAGTGGTAACGGTATTACAATATGCAGCTGCACACTTTTCTTTTACTTTCGCCGCGACCGAGACAATGTGACTTCCGACTTCCACAAGGTGTTCAATAACAAAGTTCAGAAAAAATTTACCAACAAGTGTTTTAAAAACAAATTTCACTGTAAAATTCAAATGGAAAAAAGAAAAGAAATAAAGGAAGAGAAAGAAAGAAAATGCCGCTCTAGTGACCTAGGCCTAAATCCGGCACTGTCTGTAGAACCCCGAAAATCCAGATAATCCCAACATGCTAAGGAGAGAGAAGAGGAAGAAAAAAATGAATTGAAACTCTATTCTGTTCATAGCTACAGTATTTAGAAACTCAAAATGTGCAATATACACCTACAACTTAATTATCACTAGTGAATGAATGATTTTTGTTTTATACATTATTATGATAATCTGTCAGCTTTTTCTGACGAAGAGTAGATAATCTTGACGAAGCGGCAATGTCCCGCCAACGTTTCATAAGCCTCAAAACCAACGAGTTAGATACTATCTATTAGATACTATCTAACTCGTTGCTCAAAACTGAACGACGCGGTTAAAGTGAAAGTTGGGGAGGGAATAAATCGTGCTTGCATTCCAGTGTTGCCAACTCAGTTTTAAAAAACCTGCTAAGAAACAGTGCAGAAACTGCTAAATTGCTATATTGTCAATGTATAATGAGATTATTTTCCCGCTGTGAATGCTAAGAATACCCGCTAAATTCCTATATCAGCTATACAAATTTTCATACTTTTTCCCGCTAAACTAACACTGAAAATCGCCAGATCTGGCGGGAAAACCGCCAAATTGGCAACACTGTATGCATTCTTGTCCTCCGCTTAATCCGAATTTCGATAATGCGTTCCCAATTAGCCTAGTTTGGATTAGCGGGATTATACTGTATTCATTTTAGTGTGTATAAGCAGGGCCGCCGAGAAGGGGGGGCAAAAGGGGTGAGTGCATATGGGCCCGTGAGCAATAATGGCCCGTCAGATTAAGTGAGTCTGATTACTTTTTATTATCACGAATAATTATTCGTAGATACATACCGGTACTACAAAATTTTGTAAGAATATTTGTTACATAAATCTGACATATTAACTCAACAATAGTAGAATTATTACAAATTACCACTTCATATGTAAATATTTGACTTTTATATAATAGAAGATCGATTTCCGCATTAATGTTCACCGATAGACATTGAGGGCCCCTGCATTTGCCTGAACTATGTTTCCGTCGGTTGTACTGAACACGTTCAATTATTTATTGGATTGTCCTTTTTAACTACCAAACCCCCGCTGGCCCACCACAATATACTAGTGGACTCTCTCAAACCGAAGTCACAGGATACGTTTCTCTTTCAGTACAATGTATGTTTCGAGTCGAAACTTTCGTCTTTTCATTGTCGTTTGTCTAGTAAATTCTGTTGATTAGTGTTACTGGTTATAGTTTAACTGCACAATGGACAAGTACAGGCATAAGTCGGGAGCTGAGAAGCACAAGGAGAGACTGAAAAAATTGGAAGATATTAATATGGGTGCTAGACTGCGTGAAAAATGGTATGAAGATATTAATAAAGAGATCAGTGATGAGCCGAAATATTTAAAATCAATTCATGCCTCTAATTTAGGGCCAAGCCCACTGAAGCCTATGAATCTCCTAAAGAGTCTGAGGGAATTAAAACTTGATAATTTATTTCCAAATATTTGCATAGCCATTAGAATATTCTATATAATTCCTGTGACAGTTGCTGATGTTGAACGATTCTTCAGCAAAATGAAGGAAATAAAAAATGTATTCAGATAAACAATGTGTCAAGAACGACTGAGTAACCTTGGCTCCTTAGTCTGGAGAGCGATCTTGCTAGATCTTTAAATTTTGATGACATAATTGATGATTTTGCATCAATGAAGTCAAGGAGAGTTGTTTGTTGATGTTGGACTGCAGGTGTTTAAGAATAATGTTTTATGAATATAATATATTGTGCTAATATGAAGTTTTGCTAAAAGTTTTCAACGTAATAAAAGTGTACACTTTTAAGTTCGTATCTGTGTATGGGGTTATCTTTTATTTATTTTGCAAATAATTGTTATGGTTAGAATAAATGGTAACTTGTAATTGTTACTTTTTTCAACGGGGGTCCAAGTACAGTATTGCCTAGGGGCCCATAAATTCTGTCGGCGGCCCTGTGTATAAGAGAAACCTTTCTACCTCTTTACCAACTTTCTAATGAAATTCAGAAAATAGTATAATTTAGAGATTTATAGGCCTATACAAATATCTTAAAGAGTTTCATAATTATTGTACTCAATTTTTAAGTAATATATTAGCTTTAGAAAGTTTATAGGATTATGTCAGGAAATACAGCCCAATAATAACTGTTATTTAATATTTTCTTTGTATTTATGCAGGCATTTCATAGATGTTGTATCTACCACTATTGAGCGGTCACAGTAAGCTGACGAAGTGTACTTACCATTTAGCGGTCATATTAAACTATTTGACTTTATATATCCACACAATCCAAGAAAGTAGTAAAACATTTCAGCATCTCACAGAATATCATATTATATCAATTTAACATCAAGCTTCAGTTTTACAATTTGCCTACTTAGAGATTTTCCCATTACGAATGAAAACGTCTTTTACATCATTGAGCTAAGGAAGTTAAATTCTTATCTTTCGAAAGTGAACAAATTATCTTACCGTTTCACACTCGTCTATTTCAACCTCGAATGATTGTTGATGCAGATTTCTTAACGTAATTCGCATATTTAAAATGTTAATTACTACGTTTTAACGCTTCAACAGGTAATAAATATCAGTTAATTATATTTGATATCCTTATATTAACACAATGTTCCTTCGGATATGATAATTTCTTGTAAGTTGCCGTCGACCGTCGTTAACACTATCACTCACTATTAATAATAAAATTGTTCTCTCTGCACATTTGTGCGCTACTCTTCTATTAATTAATTAATAATTGTTGCCAACTAATCAATTTAAAATTGTGTTACATACGGGTTAACAAAATGCAGCGATAGGACAACATTTTGAAAATCCACATTTCTACCAAACTTACAGTAGTTATAATTACATGATAAATGACAGATAAGGCACCCATACTAAAATTGAAATGAATGATTTTACATCTTTTAGACTTCAATTTTATTCTACATCGGCCAATTTAATAGAAGCCTGAATCACACTCTAAAGATGGCACTACTGCAAATCTTCGTAGAAGCAAAATAGAGAATTTGTTGAATGAGGAGTTATTGTTGGTAAACCCGCCCACGTCGCCAACAATTGCTAACAATACTAAAATATGTGTGTGATCTGTGAGTAAAATGTTGTTTCATGAAAGTAATATTGAAATAATAGCCTATGCAATAAAGATATTTAAATGACAAAATAAAATTGTAAAAATCGTGGGACACTTATCTCTCCGGGCAGATACTATTGCTGTAAACCAGTATTCAAAGAACATATTGCCATTTCCCTGCATAAACTGTCCAGTTTATACACAAAAATATAAACAACTTGCCAAATATACTACCACAGCGGCTTAAGGTCTGAATCAGGCGGCCTTTAGAAAATGTGTGAAATATATTTTACAAAAAAAAACTTTTTTTATAGATTAATTTCTATCATAAAATTTTAAATAGGTTAGATAACAAATTAGTTTTATATATATGCCTACTTTGTCTTTGCCGCTTTATATAATAGCCCTTATTTAAATTTAAATACATATTTATTACAATTGTTAGAATCAGGGAACTACAAAAATACATATTAGATATAATATAGACAAAAATACATTAAAAACTATTATATACATAAAACAAAAATGAACATGTCAAATATTTAAACAAAACAGAAATATAAATTATTAACAACGTATTTTTTCATACGAACTTGACTTGTCTATATTCGCATATGATTCATATTTTGTTGCGCGACAGCCTGTGAAGGGCCAAGGCCGACCAGCCGACTGCTGACACCACGTCCATATTCAATAGAGGTGAACAATCATTCAACCAAAACGAATGTAACGTATGGTCAGACAATGATTCTTCCCCAGCCGCTGTACCTTGGGTTTCGAAACCAGATTTCGCTACCTATCGCAGCTCCCCAAATTCATTACAATGTGAAATTTGAAGAGAACCCTTCCTCTTCATGAGGAATCGAAATAGCGCGCATGCCGTAGTCATCGAAAGATTATATTTGAACGTGAACAAACTGGCCTTTAACGTAGATAAGTTACTGCATATTACTGGCACTGGTTAAAGTGACTGAGGACACCCGTGAAGCTATGGATAGGGGTGAAGTAACGGCACTAACTCTTCTCGATTTCAGCAATGCCTTTGGTTCTGTTGATATCGACTTGCTTCTTGCAAAGATGAAGGCTTTGCACCTGTCAGACAATACCTTGAGCTGGATGGACTCCTACCTACGGGACCGCCAACAGTGTGTTTCACTTGATAATCAATTCTCCCAATGGCGATGCACAAAGCCGGGAGTGTCGCAGGGCTCCGTATTAGGACCACTACTTTTCTCTATCTACATTAATGACGCATCAAAGAACTTACAGTATTGCCGATATTATCTCTATGCCGACGACCTACAACTTTACATACATTCCAGACCCAGTACGATCAATGAATCGATTGACAAGTTAAATTGTGACCTAGCCACTGTCTCCACTTGGGCGGCCAATTTCGGACTCGCACTTAATCCAAGTAAGACTCAAGCTATAATTATTGGACATAAACGTTTAGTTAACTCCCTTAATTAAAGTAATCTTTCAGTTGTTACCCTTAACAACACGCTAATCCCTTATTCATCTGTCGTAAAAAGATCGTTGCTTCTTTTTTGATAATAATCTAAGTTGGAATTTTCAAGTTAA
This sequence comes from Periplaneta americana, assembly GCF_040183065.1. Taxonomy (NCBI): domain Eukaryota; kingdom Metazoa; phylum Arthropoda; class Insecta; order Blattodea; family Blattidae; genus Periplaneta; species Periplaneta americana. The sequence goes on from NC_091119.1 coordinate 157,198,599, forward strand.
AGAAACGATAAAAAAAATCTGTTCCTCCATTCACTGTTTGAGTCGCTTGAGAAACTTCTTGCCCCAGCAACTAAAACTTACTCTAGTACAAACCCTAGTAATGCCGCACTTCGATTATTGTGACGTTTTGTTAAGTGACCTAAGTTCTGAACTGTCAGTCAAGTTACAGCGAGCTCAGAATATGTGCGTCAGATACGTGTGCAACATCCGACGATATGATCACATATCACAGTCCTTCGCAAGTCTCTCGTGGCTCCGACTTAAAGAACGCAGAACTTTACACTCTTTGTCTTTACTCTTTCGAATTCTGCACACCTCAACACCAAATTACCTTTCGTCTCGTTTCTCTTATCTATACTCTAACCACGACGTAAATACCAGATCACTTATCTGTGGCACGCTAAGTATAGCTCTTCATAGAACATCTTGTTATTCCTCATCTTTTACAATACCCACCTCGCGTCAATGGAATTCCTTGTCACAAAGTATTAGGGGCTGCAAGACTAACAAACACCTTTAAGAACAGCTTAAAAGATAACCTTATTAGCATTTAACTCCAATCATACTGATTTAAACTATCACTGATTTACATTGTTACTTTTTTCTTTAGACATCATCCTGATAGTGCAGTATTTTCAAAATTGTCTCATAATAATCTCTTTCTATTATCTAATATCATTTGAAATATGTTAACATTCTATGTATTTTAGTTTAATTCTGCTACACAGTTTATTTCAGTGTTTAATTAATAGTTCATAGAATTTTGTTGTTTAATTCGTAAATAACTCTTGTATACATGTAACTCTCATCTAAATCAAATTGTTGAATTCTTTGTAAGTTCATGCATATGTATATACACTTTTTGCTGGTTGAGTGGAAGAGAAGGCCTTACGACCTTAACTCTGCCAGCTAAAATAAATCATTATTATTATTATTATTATTATTATTATTATTATTATTATTATTATCATTATTGCAAACTAGGTTTAATTAAATTTATGTGAACTTTTGTTACCCAATAATATATATATATATATATATATACACAGCTGATTTCCCAATAAAATTTCTAATAAAATATTAGTAGCTACTTTCGCTGGTGACATTACTATTCTTGCTTCATGTGAAGATCCATCAACAGCTTCTGAAAACTTGCAAAATGAATTGAAAGAAACAGAAGACTAAATGGAGAATACAAGGGAGGAGTGAAACCAAATGACTTTCAAAACCAGAACTGAAAACTGCCATCCTGTAACATTTTGCAACAAAGAATTTCCTAAAGCAGACGATGTTAAATATTTAGTAGGTATGCATTTAGATCGGTGATTAACATGACGTAAACATATTGACACTAAAAAAAATCAATTTGAAAACAAAATTAAGAAATCTAGGCTATTGGTTATTGAGATCTAAATCAAAACTGTCATTAAAAATAAACTTCTTGTTTATAAAGTTATATCGATGACTAAATGATACCTCGTATCTGTAAATATGTACGTAGGTGAATCAAACTAGCCTACTGTTTTTTAAATTTATTTTCTGCTTTGCAAGATCTACTCGAGGACAAGATATTAGTTAACTCTTCAAAGTTGTAAATAATAATAATAATAATAATAATAATAGACTAATAATAATAATCATCATCATAATGTAGTTCAAGTAAATGACCATTTCTTTTTAGATAAAAGGTGTAATTTCTTAGCCATCGATATTGAAACCAATCTGCAGACACGTTCCATTGTCACTCCACCATTGTACATGTCCGTAATGATGTCATTAATCATAATATAAACATTTAAACTGTTAAAGTAGAATCCTCTAACAAGCAAACATTCTGATTGGGACAGATGAAAAGTTAATTTTTTTCTCTCACCATGTTAATAATGTCAAAAGTAATGCTTATACAAATTTTGGCCACTCGATCGCAATTATGAGGGCCGTGAAAAACGTTCTCCAGGGGCCGTTAACAGAAAGAAAACATAATTAATTTCATTCGAAAGATTTATTGGGACACAGCAATTGTTGAGCTATTTTTCAACGTATTCCCCACCGAAATTGAGGCATTTGTTATATCATGACTGGCTGGTTCCGATCCCAGGCGGCTGACTTCTACGACATAGGGGTACAAAAATTGATGTATAACAAATGTCTCAATTCCAGTGGGGGATATGTTGACAAATAGCGCAATAATTGCTGTACCTATGTAAATAAATATTTCCATGCATTTGTACTTTTTCTGTAAACGGCCCCAGAGAAAATAACTTTCTGGACGCCTTGTAATTGCGGTCGAGCTGTAAAAATTTGTATGCGCACTTCTTTTGACATTATTAACATGATGGAAGAAAAAAAATAACTTTTTATCTGCTCCCATCAGAATGTTTGCTTGTAAGTTTAGTAAAAAAACACCCTCGTCAGTTAAATCAACATCCCAATCATTGCATTAAATTTGCTGGAATATAGTAAAAAAAGAAGAAGGCAAAAGGACCAGTACTGTTTGATCTATTCATTTTCACTACATCTATTTAAAACATTGTTATTTTTCTTATGGAGTGTTGTCATGGGTTAACATCTCCACTCATGTCATATTCTTTTATAATATTTACTTATTGTCTCTTCTAGAAAGATTGTAAATTTAATATAAATGTTTTTTTTTTAATGTGACCTTTTAAAAATGGTAAACAACATTCGGCGGACTGTGCTTCTTCTGTACAGTATGGAACGAGTGGGGTGTTACAGAAATTCAAATTGTGAATCAGTTTCATAATTATAATGCACGACATTTTGAGATACGTAAAAGAGGAAGAAAAGCATCTGGAAGTCGTCTTCCAGATTCTTACAGCGTATTAAGTGACTCGCTTATTACAATGAACACCTTGGTTCAGTCGTAAAATGTTATCGTGACCGTAAACCTCAAGCCATAAGATTCTGTTCAGTCGATGACATAAACATCTCAGTGTCAAGACGTGAGTGTAGCTGTTAAAATATCCAGATGTGGGGCATCTTCTGATCACCACATAAACAAGTAAGAGAAAATAGTTTTGTTGACATGCTCAGCGAGATTAACATAGAAATAAAATACAAAAGCAATACCAGGAATATTGTCAGAATTTAGGAACGTAAAGAGGAATAAGGAATTTTTTACCTCAAGATAAATTACATTTACAGTAAGTCTACAAGTCAGGCATTTCATTTAGAATCTGTTTATTTTTTTAAGTAATCTCTTTTTTAATCTTTTCCGCATGCTTTTATAGTAATAGAAAAACAGAACTATTGCATTGTTACTTCCTTAGTGCACCTAATGTGAGCGATACTGTCTGAATATTATATTTACGCCACATTTATTTATATTCAGTGGCATATTTCTCTCTTATGGCTGCTGTATAGAACATTGGATAACTTTTTATCCTCTGGATAAATATGAAAATTACTGTAAAAGTGTTTTTACAAACTCAAGATAACTTTATTCTGTGGAAAATCATTGGTTAAATTATCCAGTCATACATAGTTGGATATCTATTTATTCAAAGACAAATATTCAACATGATGGACACATAAAAAGTGTTAGTCAGAGTCCCATGTTGGTTTTGTGTGTTTTTTCGTGTATTTTCTTGGATCTTCTGATAAAGTTATATAAATAGTTGAAAAAATAATTTTATTGTGAAGCCAGGAATAGGCCTATTCTGAGAAAGGTAAGAAATTAAATTATTTCATTTTATGATTTCATTGTAAGTTTCTGTTTAGTTGGGGCTGGCCGTTGGCTTCACATCCACATACCTCAACAGAGGTGAACGATCATCCAACCAGAGAGGAGGTATCGTGTGGTTAGCATGATGGTCCCTCCTGCCTTTATATAGGGTGCGGCAGTGGAATATGACGGTTTTTATAGCCCTGTTATGGGACACTCAGGACAAATTAAAAGAAAACACATATAGCCTACTGGAAGTAATCTAGTACAATGCAATTTATTAATGTCTGATTACTTTTTAAAAGCTACATTTCGTAAATAGCCTCTACGGCAACGAATACAACTCGTCAGGTCAGGAGATCTTGACGGCCAGGCCATGTCTCCAGATCGTGAAATTATTCGTCTTGGAAACATGTTTCGCAGACAGTTCATTGAACCATGAGCAGTGTGCGCTGATCACTTCCTATGGGGTTATCTCAAAAGTAGGGTGTATCGCAACAATCCTCGCACCATCATCCAGCTGAAACAAAACATAGGCCTAAGGAACGAAATTAGTGCCATCGAACCTGTTTTGTTGGGGCGAGTTATGCAGAACTTTCATCGCAGATTGCACGAATGTAATCGTTGCTGTGGAGGTTACTTATGAAATGTAATTTTCAGAAAGTAATCAGACATTTATAAATTGCATTGTACTAGATTACTTCCAGTATAAGTCTTTTCTTTTAATTCGTCCTCAATATACCACAACAGGGTTATAAAAACCGTCATTTCCCACTGCTGCACCCTATAGCTGGTTTTCGTAACCGGATTTCGCTACCTACCTTAGGTTCCCAAATTCATCACAATGCCGGGTAGGCATCGGTCTCATGCCGATATATCACAAGAAAATATTCCTCCCCCATGCGGACTTGAACCAGGGCGCTTTCCGTAACGCGAGTTGAGGCATGATGCTATAGAGCCAAATTACTATTTATATTGTATGTTTGTGATAATTTTATGGAAAATCCGATAATTTTTTTAACTACAATTCCATAATGTTGTGTTTGAAAGTTGGCAACGTTGCCAGAGGCGAAGTAAAAGCGGGGCGCACCTTCGGGGTCGCCCGGGGAGGACGGCGTCTGATATTCTAATGAAGATTCGGCATTATCAGGGTACGTGATGGCACTTCCTTGCCGTTATTAATATTCGTCATTAACTGTCAGTTTTGTTCTGTCCTTTTTTTCCACAACATATACAAGCTTCGGTTCTTGAAAGAAGTTATTAATGTCCTTTGTAAAATAATATTAGAGGCACACCTTTAGATACAAAATACAACATTTCGCACACTGCATACAAATATCCCCTCCACTGCCGCAAGTCTCAGATCTAGGATGACCAACTCCCATATATTTTCCAGGAACTCCCGTATTTGAATTAATACGTTTGGATCCTCACGGCTCCCTTATCGATCTCGTAATCCTCCCATGTTTTCTTTATCAAAGTTGATCGTCAATTTTTAATGTAATCTAATAATACCCGCCAAATATATTTAAATAAAAACTGACATTAATATCGATAGGTTAGTAGGTACACTGACGTTCAAAGATATCTGACCTACGATTTTATGATCGTGTAAGCCAAAGACGTCCAAAGTTGGACTCTTGGTTACATCGTGCTTTATGATTACATCCCCGTAATCGCAGGTAATCACAAATGTCTTTCTTTCCTTTGCGCGCGACCAAGCAGCTTACTTGAACATACACAACCCCAATAATATACAGCGGCATTATTTTACATGTCATATTGTTGAATATGCAGAACTGAAAGGTATTATTATTATTATTATTATTATTATTATTATTATTATTATTACTTACAAATGGCTTTTAAGGAACCCGCAGGTTCATTGCCGCCCTCACATAAGTCCGCCATAGGTCCCTATTCTGTACAAAATTAATCCACTCTCTATCATCATATCCCACCTCCCTCAAATCCATTTTAATATTATCCTCCCATCTACGTCTCTGGCCTTCCCAAAGGTCTTTTTTCCCTCCGGCCTCCCAATTAACACTCTATATGCATTTCTGGATTCCCCCATACGTGCTACAGGCCCTGCCCATCTCAAACGTCTGGATTTAGTGCTCCTAATTATGTCAGGTGAAGAATACAATGCGTACAGTTCTGCGTTGTGTAACTTTCTCCATTCTCCTGTAGCTTCATCCCTCTTAGCCCCAAATATTTTCCTATTTTCCTAAGAACCTTATTCTCAAACACCCTTAATCTCTTTTCCTCTCTCAAAGTGAGAGTCCAAGTTTCACAACCATACAGAACAACCGGTAATATAACTGTTTTATAAATTCTAACTTTCAGATCTTTTGACAGCAGACTAGATGACAAAAGCTTCTCAACCGAATAATAACAGGCATTTCCCATATTTATTCTGCGTTTAATTTCCTCCCGAGTATCATTTATATTTGTTACTGTTGCTCCAAGATATTTGAACTTTTCCACCTCTTCGAAGGATAAATCTCCAATTTTTATGTTTCCATTTCGTACAATATTCAGGTATAATCATATAACTTACTTTGTCTTTTTGGGATTTACTTCCAAACCTATCGCTTTACTTGCTTCAAGTAAAATTCCCATGTTTTCCCTAATCGTTTGTCGATTTTCTCCTAAGATATTCACGTCATCTGCATAGACAAGAAGCTAATGTAACCCGTTCAATTCCAAACCCTGTCTGTTATAAATTGGTTTAAGAGACGTTTACTTGCTTTCAGCCATCTTGTGATTCATTTACATTCAAAATTCAATTAACAAAACCATTTGTTGAAATTCTGTTAAATTTGTATGAAAATATAAATCATTCCATCAATGAGTCCAGACTTCACACCCCTAAAAAGTTGCGCTGAAATTTGTCGTGACCAAGTCTCCCGTATTTTTGTGATCAGAATTTGGTAACCCTACTGAGATCTGGCCCATTGTTGTGGTCAAAGGTTTAAATCATTCAGGTTGCCAATTCGGCTAAATCTGGCGTTTCTTAGTGTTAGCTAAATTGCTGTATTGACAATCTGAAATGAGATTATTTTTCCGCTGTGAGTGCTAAAAATATCTGCTAAATTCCTACATTTAATACATTAAACTAACACTAAAAAAACGCCAAATGTAGCGGGAAACTCGCTGAATTGACAACATTGAATTATTTAAATCGCTGACTGTAAACTTCGAGAACGGCTTCGGGACTCACTCATACTTCTGTCAAATTGAATACCGGAACTTTTTCGAAGGTAAGATGTGGTCGGAGCATGATGACGACCACATCTCATACTGTACCAAGATCATGAAAGCATAGGACTTTATGCCGCCATGCGATTTTATGGCGTGTAGAAGAGATAACTTCATCTTTTTATTTAAAAGTGCACCGCTGTGGAGTAACGGTTAGCATGCCTGACCGTAAACGAGCGGGTCCGGGTTCAAAACCTGGTTGGGCCAAGTTACCTGGTAGAGGTTTTTTCCTGGGTTTTCCCTCAACCCATTAAGAGTAAATGCTGGTAACTTTCGGCGCTGGATCTGAACTCATTTTGGTGGCATTATCATATTCATATCATTGAGACGCTGGATGAACACAGCAGTTGATAAAAAGTCGTAAAATAATTACTAAAAATGAAAAGAAAACATTGCAATGTTTCTACTTAATGTTCCTTTGTAGATATGATTGCACATATAATATGTTGTCGTCTAGTTTGAGTAATAACACTATCTTTATGACGAGTCTGTGAAATTTGTTAGAAACAATTCGGATGCAGGACATTAAGTTTCTCTTTCACTTATCATTTTGCTATTGTTATGTTATCACTACGGCATCACATCGTCCTTGAATAGTCACCTACTTTAAGAATGAGCATAAAAAGTGATGAATTTCATTAACATTGTATTACACATTGAATGTTGAGGTCATAATAATAAGAAAACAAAGTTATAAATTAGTATTGTTTGTAAGTTTGTAATGTCTCAGACAGAACCGTGTCCAAGGATAGTTCAATAAACGTAAATCTGACCTCGTTTGATAAAGGAGACTAATAAAACGTACCGTAGCCTATCAGTAAGGATATAAAATACAAGCAGCTTGTTTCTGTATTGTTCTCATGTAGAAATTCATGAGCTTGGGCTTCTAGTTTAGTCACAATTTAATATATACAGTCACGAAGCTTGAGTTACGAGGGTACTAGGAACAATAGACTGTGCAGGTACTATTTCGCATTGTCTGTAATGAGACGATAATAGCGATCCTAGTGGTTAGCAACTATCTAAGGATGCAATGTACTACGTATTGAGCTTTGCGACTGTATGTACTAGACTGTGGTTTAGTTATATACATTTTAGTCATACTAAAATTATGACTGAGTAGCCTAGTTGCAAAAACGGCCAAGTCCATTTTTTCGAAAATGGGGTTGAGTTATTCTTATGGAAATTTATACGTGAAATTCGAATTTGCTACTATTTTCTGTCAAAAACGTTCAGAAATGTGTTCAATTACACTTTAAAAACAAGCCTTCGTTACAAAGACGGCTACTTCCTAACTTATGTACGAGTATGACAATAGCCGCCAACTCCACGCAAAACCAATCAGAGGCTTGAATTAGGTCATGTGACTGGGCATGTGATTGTGGGAGATGGGAGAGTAGCCTATGTTAATAACATTGATTCCTTTTTTATTTTGTGGAACACTATTGAAAAGCAATATCTTTACTTTCAAAGCGTAAGTGAATTTCTTCTATAAATTGTAATGTGAAATTATTTTCTATCAAAAGTATGTTTATAACATTGATTTCTTTTTATTCTGTGTAACAGTGTTGTAAAACAATAACTTTATTTCCAAAAGAGTCAATGCATTTCTGCAGTGTTTTCTATTTATTATGTTGGAATTTTTCCAAATCAATTTCATGTGGTTGCACTAATATAATGTACTTTTCTTAAAATAAATGTGTTTCAGTTTATTCTTAACGAGATAAAAGACATTGAAATTTTTAAATCGCTCTGTTTCCCTATTCAAACACATGGGATGTACTATCATTTATGTTACAAAAACAGTCACCTCCCATTCCTTGTTACAAAGCCGCCAAAGTCCATTTTCATTTTTTCAATTAACTCATTATATATGGAAGTTGAAGTATTTAAATTAAGCAAATTAATTATTCTAAGCTGCCAACATGCTGTAGAAAAAAAGTTCAACTTCCTAAGTTGGCTTAAACAAACTAAAACAGTTTTTGGCCTTACTGAAAATTTTTGACAGATGGACATGACCGTCTTTGCAACTAGGCTACTCAGTTTGTAGTATAGTCGTTATTAATATCACTATTATCATCGTCACCAGCAAAGCTTGAAATATTTATGGTTAGATAAGTGAATTTTTCAAGTCAGATTGAATGAAGACGCTTTTGGTCCTTCCATAGACTCTTTTATCATCCCTTATCTCAGCATCGTTTTGTTATACTATCCTCCAGATAGACGTTGTTAGTTGTTCCATCAGCTCTTCTGTCGTCCCTGGACTCGATGCGAGGTTATGTGTAGCATCGGCGGAATTTGCGATAGAAAGATTGTATTTTGGCGATATGAAACCAAGAATTAGTCATGGATTTCATATCTGACATTTCTCTTACACTTGGGTAAAACATCTGATTAAAACACTAATTATGTCCAAAAAGATTAGTCACATAATAGTTATTTTCACCTTTTCCTCTAATATCTAGTTAAAACTCATTAAGTATGGCGAATACTTATGCATTTTAAACAATAAAATATTCTTTGGAGGTAAGCAAGCACTATCTTCTATTCCTGGTACATAGGCCTACGTAGACGGCCACAAATTAGCCTGACTATTACACTCTTACTACGTCATACTACTTTTGACCAATAAAACGGTACGAAAGGACGTATTTCAACCAATCATGGCTGCTTATCGCACAATTTTATCGCGTCCCTAGCATTTGTTTAATTTTATCGCGTCCCTAGCATTTGTTTAATTTTATCGCGTCCCTAGTATTTGTTTCTTTGTTTGCCAACATTTGAAACTGCGCTGGTCTGGACGTAAAAAATATATATATAATTACAAACCACTCCAGTCGATGCACAGCAGTTTCAAATATGACTCGCATTGGCATTCAAGAACAAGAATTAATAAAAAATCACTGATCATACCTATGCATCTTCTGAAATCCGATTTACAAATAAATGAAGAGCACCATTCGGAAATCCTGAATAAGTTGAATACACCATGTAGGCCTAAATCAACGAGTTCCACTTCTATTATGCACACGTCCAATATAACATCAATTGAACCACCAACCACATTCAAATTTGAAAATTGTACATTCAATAATTTTTCCTTTTAAAATTATTCATTCGGAAATTCTGAATAAGTTGAATACACCATGTAGGCCTAAATCAACGAGTTCCACTTCTATTACGCACACGTCCAATATAACATCAATTGAACCACCAACCACATTCAAATTTGAAAATTGTACATTCAATAATTATTCCTTTTAAAATTATTCATGTTTATTTTTTATGTCATCGTCGTTAATTAAAACTTTTCTAACACTTGTGTATATTAGTTAGGTTATGTTATAGCTTCTGCTCTGAGAGGATAAAAAGAACTTCTGCTATATGATATTATGGATAGTCACGTATCAGAGATTGTTTAATATTAAGATTTATTTTATAGTAATCATTACAGTGTCTGTATAAAGACACTACTGCCATCTAGCATGCATCTAGCGTAATATTTGTAATGTTGAGATGGTACAATAATACATTTGAAGACAGTTGTATTTTCGTAAGTCAATTAATATTTTATTGTATTGGAGTACTTCGTTACTTCTAATCTTTATATACTTTCTTCTAATCGTGTAATAGTCAATTAAATCCCACTCGAGTTTTGATTTTCTCTAGATAAATCAAAACGTCTAGTGAGATTACTGTTGAAAATATGCCTTATGTAGTAAAGTTTGAGAAACATCCGTTTTTAAGCTTGTTAGTTTTAGAAATCTCTTCGGATATTCCATTAGTGAAACATGTCTGCGTACCATATACAATGCTTGCAGTTCGCGTTACATTGTGAGATGTGAGAGCTTTGCAAGGTCACTAAATTAATAACGATGTTTGACCTCGTGTAATAAATTCGTTTTTAAACTATAAAATGTGTTTTTAATTGCTGATCATTTCTAATTTAAGAACAGGAAAGGAAATAAATTTTATTTTCTTGCCCATATGAATCATGTGAATGCCTTTTGGTAGCTGTTCCTAAAGACTGGTAAAATTATATCGAAAGAAATAATATAATTTGAAAGTACTTTTATATGATTTAATGCACACATATTAGGTTCATAAACATATGCATAGAATAGGATAACATTAATTAGGTAATAAACATCTTTGTGAATATAAGTGTATGGTGTTACGATAATCACAAGTTTGTAGGCCTATTACGAGTATATTTTGCAGAGCGAAGAAAAAGTATCTGGACAAACGTGACGAATGTAATAAAAACTAGAAAAATTCGTTATGTAACCGATAATATATTTTCTTGAAACATTACAGAGAATTGAATTCAGGATAATATACAGAGTATATCAACATGGGTCCGGAAATGCCTAATTACAGAGTTATCCGAACTTTTATTAATGTTAGTGCATGCCGACGTGCCTTCGCTGGACTAAAATACGAGACCCTGGTTACAATTATTATGTGCGTAATCACATTGTGAATTAAATTTATGTTATCCTAAATATCTCTTAGCACCCGCAAATAATTTTCCGTAGTCTCAGAAACTTTAATGCACATTATCTTGGGCAGAGAAGTCTCCCAACGGACCACCTACCAGCTCTGAGGCGTCGTCTCACGATTCCTCAGAAGGGAAGCGGTCCAACAGGCGCAAACCTATTCCCACAAATGTATCCGGTTCGACTCCGGCAAGCCCCACTTCTCCCACTCCCTCTAATACCGCACAAGGACCCAAGACAAGGACAGTACTGAAAATACTGAATCACACAAAAAATGGCAACAACCCACTACACATAGAGCGACTAATGAAACAGTACCGACTCGACATCCAAACCCCACGACAGTTCTGGGCACACACTACCAAGACAACAACACTCACATTCCCCACGATTGACGACGCGGAGAAGTTCGCTAGGGCAATTCCCCTGTACAACTTCGGCCCGTCCGCAGAAATCAACATTACGTCGCCCAGTGAAACAAGACAGAAACAGACCAGAGATAAAGAGATCAGTGTCGTCATGAAAAATGTCGACACGCTGATCTCTGAGGACGAACTAATGCAGATCCTGGCTGTAACACATCCAGGCATCACACGCATTAAGAGAATTATCTCCGCACAGACTGACAAACCCACCAACTTAGTTAGAATATTCACAAAAGACATCACCACAGCAGACAAGTTACTAGGAGGAATTAAACTTGCAGGACGGTACTACAGAGTAGAGCCATCACACGAGACAATCTTCCACCGACCGTGCCTTAACTGTGCACAATACGGCCATACAAGGACAAACTGCGACAAGCCCAAGACTTGTTTTAAGTGCGGCAAGAATCCCGACCTTTGCAACCACAACCGCCTATCCCAGATTAGGTATTGCGCCACGTGCAACAGCGACACCCATTATACGGGCCAAGCTCGCTGTCCAAAATATCCAAGGACTAATCTCATAACCTCCACCGATCCCACGCATGTCCCCATAGACACCCATAAACCAATACCGCCACCTATACCCAAACCATCACAGTCCGTCTTCAAACCAACACTTCCCAAACCCGAATTGTCTTATGCGGATGCAGCTAAGACTATGACAACCAAGACAACCACTACAGGCGATCCACAGACAGACAAAACAACCACGGAACAGCTGGTCGAGGGGGTTCTACGTTCTGCTATGCAGAAAATAGAATCCTACATTGACCGGCAACTAAACAGACTACAGGACGAAATAGTGACATTCACTATTTCCTTACTCACTACAGACACAAACCCCACGAAACGACACACGACACTTGCCACAGCCAACCAGGCAGCCAGACGGCTTCTACGGAAACGAGTAGCCCACCACTTTGTTGGTAACAGGTTACGAGTCTCCCTAGCGCCACTACAAAAACGTGACTAGGACAGAACTGACCAGAGCACTGGACTCTCCACCTCTCATTAACATCTGCGGGGCATGGTGCTAACTTCACTTCATTCATTCACTCACAATTCAACTGATAGCGTACACATTTTTCATATAATCATTTACAGGGGAAATACACTACGGTTAGATGAGAGGGCAAACGGCTTATAGCTGGGTACCTCGATCTAAAGTTAGCGAATTGCATGTCGAGGAACCAATGGAGGCATGGGATGCTTACCCTGCCTGCCATTTTAAACATCATTCATTCTTTCTTCGTCCCCTTTCATTCGTTCGTTTCGGGCCCGTTCGGCTCTAGAATGGTGGACCAATTGCTTTACTCTCTTTTAAAACCCCCTAGACTTTTACCTTTGGGGACACTTATGGTCCTTGGTGTATTCGACTACTATGCGTGATGAACTAACTAGTCTACGTGCAAGCATTGTCAGACAGTACATACTACACCAGGCATTTTTTGTCGTGTTCGGCACTCAATGTAAGGACGAGCGGTGGCCTGTATTCAGGCAGGAGGAGGTCATTTTGAACATTTCGTATGATATGTGAACAGAGCGCTCCAACTGGTAAGTCTGATAACTCTGTAATTATACATTTCCGGACCCATGTTGTAATAATGTTTTCTTCTTTCTATGTGAGAAATCCATTCTTGAAGTTTTGTCGTCGAGTTTTGATACAACCTGTATTTTATGCCAGCAGTCCAAAATGTTAGTCCTGCGCTTTAGCCTGCATTATTCTAGATATTCATTACATACATTCTTGATATACCTGTTTTTAAATAGAATTCTTACGACATATCTCGAACATTCAAATCAGTTGCTTGACATTTGAAGGGTTCAGAGCCATAGTGGACCAAGCGCCATTTATTAAAAACGGAGAAAGCAAGGGTTAAAGTTAAGTGAATACCATAGTTTAATGAAGATTAACATATCATTTAGTTTTAATGTGTATACTTTTTATTACTTGCTATATGTTTCCATTGAGTTATGATAACTTCATTTTAACTCTTGTTTTCTACGGTTTTAGTAAATGGCACTTGGCCCACTATAGTTCTAAATTCTTCATTTGATCTTATACAACATACACCGAAAATTGTTAATCACTGTAGAAACATAAAATGTGTGTTACATATATAAATTTTTAACTTTATTTTGCAATTATCACTGCAATTTGGTTGATTACTTAATAAGCACTATTATCTGGAGTCGCTGTAATACAATTTGATTGTAATGTTTATTACGCCAGGTCATGCCAATAATCGCCGCAGTCCTTCTCTTCTGCTCCTTTGGAAGAGTGCTTGCTGAAGTGTGTGCCCAGCTGTGCGACTGCACTTACAACGAGCACAGAAAGCTAGTGGCAGATTGCTCCAACAGTTCCATCACCAGACTGCCAAAGGACCTCAGCACTGCCACGTATATGTTGAGGGCCAACTACAACAGTATCACTGTCTTGAAGAAACACGCGTTTGTGACGGCTGGCCTCTGTAACTTGCAGCTGCTTATGATGCGTTACAACCATTTACGAAAAATTGAAAGTAATGCGTTTTATGGACTAAAGAACCTCACTGATCTCGACCTGAGAGGCAATTCGATACGCCTTAAGCCAGGAATCTTCCAGGGACTGAAGCAGTTGCTGTATCTAGAGCTTGGCGAGAACAGAATTAGTGTCATACAAAGTGGCGTGTTGCAGAACATGCAAGTACTCAAAGAACTTGCGCTAGATTCAAACCGCATAGCGACGATAAAGCCAGGAGCTTTCAAGAACTTGACTCAACTCGCAATGCTCAATATGAGACAAAATCATCTGAGAGAGGTCAAGGAGAACATGTTCGAGGGACTTACGAACTTGAAGATGTTGGACTTGGGAGAAAATAACATATCACAAATAAGAAGAAACACCTTTAGGAATTTGTCATTGTTGAGGGAACTCAAATTAGACGGAAATTTAATATCTCAAATTGGAACCGATTTGTTTGAAGGTTTGGTGAAATTAGAACGAATGTCTCTTCATAGAAACATAATTAATGATATTACCATTCATGCATTTCAGGGCCTGAAGTATCTCAAGGTGTTTTTCATGTGGAGGAACAAGCTCCTTGTTCTTGAAAGAAACGTATGGACAGACCTAAGAGTAGTAACCGATATAGTCCTCCGAAATAATGAAATTGAGAAATGGATTGAGAATTGCTTTTGGAATTTGCGTGATTTGACATTATTAGATTTGGGTTATAACCATATAGAAAGAGTGCCGTGGAACGCATTCATTAATGTTTCCAAATTGACCAACTTAAATCTCAGCGGTAATAAAATCAAAGAAATAAGTTCCGAAACATTCCAAAACACGAATATTAAATTTCTAAATCTGTCTCACAACAACATACTTTTTCTAGGACCTTACCTTCTTTATCCTCTTAGGAAATTGGAGAAGATTTGGTTGTGTGAGAACGGGCTTATCTACATACATCCACATGCATTTAAGAATAAGCCCAGATTGAAGGAAGTGTACCTCGAAGGCAACCACTTGACTTCGTTGAGCAAAGATGTCTTCTCTCCGCTGAATATGATTACGTTGGTGACACTGAATAGTAACCCCTTTGAGTGTGATTGTGAATTGCGAGAAACGTGGGCTTGGTTCAATAACAATATAATGAGAGCTTCATCCCTCTCTTCTGGATCTGAGTTCAATGTGGTGGAACCGGATTGTTCTAAACCCAAACATCTTGCAGGAAAGAACTGGAATGTTCTGCAGAACTTGAACTGCGATGAATTACAAGAAATCCAACTTGCAAAGAACTCTAAAGGACATGAAGAAGAAGAGGAAAAGGGCGAAGACTACTGGCGCCGTATAGTGGAAATGACTCAAACTTTACTTGAGTTTTCAAAAGACCTAGAATCAAAAGCTTTACAGATTCTAAAATTTTCCGGAAAAATTTTTCATATTGTTAGGTAGCAGTAATAAACTTTCAGTTGTAGAAATACAGTAACTTAAAGGGTTAGGTACTGTTTACAGCAGTAAAATTTTGGAAATATTCAACATTTTTTTTTCCTCCATTTCTGTATCGTGTACATTAATGAAAACTAGTAGGATGTGTAAGACACTGTCTTTCTGCTATAAGAAAAAAAATTTTATGATTTAAAAAAATTATTTATATGTTTTTTTTTTTTTTCAAAATTCAAAATGGTGGCAGTTCACTATGCAGTGATGAAGTATTTCCCTCATAACTAAAAAACTATCCAACGTTCTGTGATGAAATTTTTTGTGTGTATTTATGCATGTCATATCTACAATATGATGCACAATAACTTCTATACCTTTGATAGATTGTCTGATAAAAATTCATTTCAACAAATGGTCAAATATCAGTATTTTCTTCCAACACAAAATAAAAAAAATATATATTATTTATTAAGGAATGTAGTTGAAAGAGCATGCTATTGTAAACATGAGTTTCAGCAATAAAATGAAAGGGAGGGAACATGAAAAAGTTAACAAGTTTATGAGGTATGAGGGAAACGCTTCATCACTACACAGTAAACTCCCTAGAATTAAAAAAAATATATATATGTATATAATATATATATATATATATATATATAAAACTTTTTTAAATCCTAAAATATTTTTTTTTTCATATAGCAGAAGGAGTGTTTTACACATACCAATTTTCATTATTGTACAACATACAGTAATGTAGGAAACAAATATTGAATATTTCCAAAAATTTTACTGCTGTAAGCTGTATCTAATCCCTTAAATAATGTATAGTTAAGAAAACTCGTATTACATTATTTGATCTTGACAAAAGTGCTGGAAATGAACATTTAGATTAGAACTTTCGGTATGGGGAATGTTAAAGAAGTGCATCTTAATGGAGAATTCGCCAACAATTATTGAGAAATTAGGGGAAGAAATAATGGATTTCTTTCACCAATTGCAGTGATCTCTATTCAAAAATTGAGAATCTACGTGTACATTATGAATGTTGTATAGAAAGTGATGGAAAACTTTTTGAATGTGTGTTTTATAAAAAAGACGTTATTTTAAAATTTTATGTTCATGTTCTGTTACAGTTTATCAAAGCGCTTTACGAAACTGCAGTTTATAGATTCTTGGTTACATAAAAGCGTAGTAAGGTTTATCTGCTTTCAGTACTATATTATATAATTTTATTTCTTTCAGATGATTTAAAAAAAACGATACTTTGTGTTATAATTTTGATTGACGATTCCATAAAATTGTTTAAAATCACGAGTTTTTTGGTGTAGTGTATAGTAATCTGTTTATGAGAATGTTTCAAAAGTAATCTAGTCATATAAAGTACAAATTTCGATTAATAACCTAAAATGAATTAACTGTGTACCGTGGTTTTGTTAAGTCGGCAAATACACACACACTTTTTCTGAAAGTCAGTCAAGTCAAGAAATATGTTGTGGTATTTATATTCTATAGTGTTGCTACATGTTTCATTTAATTTTCTCGAAAAACTCAAAATTATTAATAGATTTTATCATTAGTGCCAAAAACATTATTTGATAAAATTTGCTCGTAATGGTCTGACCTATGATTTTTTTAATATGATATAACGTAATACGTCTGCGGTTGTTTCAAAATTCCCGTTGTTTTACTTGAACTGGCCATTTAAATGCTCCTTCCCAGCAAACTTATAGTCCCGTCGCTCTTATTTCCGGCAGTCAATCACATTGCAGCTCGGCTACATTTAAACGTGTGCGCCTTGTCATTCGCTGCTGATGACGCTATGCACTTCCTAAGGCTCGTTAAATACTTAATGTAATCGCCCGCCATTTTTGTTCTTTCGTTGGCATTCGGAGAAAGCACACGTGGGAATTATTTGCCGTTCAATTATTTTCTGAATTACAGTGCGTTTGATTTATTATCATAGGAGCTACGACATGATAATGTTTAACGGTGCGGCAAATAGGTTCCTCGTCCGGTAGCTCGGCAACGAAAGAACAAAAATGGCGAATGATACTACCCTACTTAGTCTTTGTAAAGTCTTCACTTCCTAAGGTGTAAGCAAAGAGGAGGAGTCACGCCGGAAATAAGAGCGACGCAGCTATTTTTCCTGTTCCTATCGCTTGTTGCCGATAAAAGTTTAAACTTGAGCCTTTCTGACGAATGGGCTTGGTATTGTTGGGCAACTCCATTACGAGATTTTGAAGGTTCACTTGTAAGACATCTTGGTTGTACAATCGAATATCTATCCCACGGTTGTCAAGTTAAAATTCTAAAATAAGCTATAGATCATGTTAACAAACTGACAAAAAAGCTGATACTACTTTATTATATTCTTCAGTAGCACGTGTGGCTTTATTAAAACATTTTCATCAAACACTTGTTCATGACACTTTCCCTCATACTTTAATTTGCACAATGCAAGAGAAAGAGAGAGAGTTCTGTCTGTCTTCATTGAGGAACGAAATTGAGTTTTATATATTTATTATAAAAATATAAATTGAAAATTTAAATAAACGAATGATACAAAATAGATACTGACACAGCACTTGTGAAAAAAGCTGACAAACGGGTACCGCGCTCTGACAAGCTGACATTTTTCTTTGTTACGTACACATATATAGAGATCACAAATTTGAGACAATATTTATAAAATAATAATTTATAAAATACAAACATATGATTTTGTACGATTTAAGTATTGAAAAAATCCAAAGATTAAAAATAAGTGGGCTTCTTGGCACACTCTTACATGGAAAACATAGTTTTTTAAAATGTGTACAAAATATTTATTTTTTTTTTCAGCTCCTTTATCTGATCCATATATACTTTTCTCATAAAGCTAAAAAATAAGAAAGCTACAAGTAGTGTTCCATACTTTTTATTCATCGTGTATATGTTCCGAATGTTCACTTGTTTTCACGATTATATTGCAACGTTGCACGTGTAGGCCTACTGTTTATACTGTGGCGACCATAGTAAAAAAAAAACACAGATCAATGAACTCAGTCTAATGGTTGAAATAGTTCAACTCACTTCTTTTAGTTACAATGTTCTTCGTTACAGTTTACTTTACAGAAGTGTGACAGCTTAATTCTATGTAATGTGTACTTAAGTGTTAACTTTTAGTTACGAGTTGTTGTATACTGTATGTTAACTGTACATATTATAGGTTTCCTTTAGTTCCCTAAGCACTAGCATATGTTGCTAAATGTCGGACAGAGAGAAGGGACATTCAGGAAGCACACCCAACTCACGATCCGAAGAAATCTCTTTAAAGTCTGAGAATGTACTAATAAATTATGTGAAGAAGAATGTTGAAAATGTACGAATACTCTAATTGTCATTACAAAATAACGACATAAATATGATTTACAATAATAATAAATATGTGATATAAATAATCATAGTAGGCCCACAGTTTAGTATATACAGTCACGAAGCTTGTGTTGTTGAGGTTGCTAGGAACAACAGACTGTGCAGGTACTATTTCGCATTGTCTGTAATGAGACGATAGTAGCGATCCTAGTGGTTAGCAACTATCTATGAATGCATATTTATTACATATTGAGCTTCGTGACTGTATATACTAGACTGTGGTAGGCCTATATCCTCCTGAGTCCTGAGAGTAAGTATAGTATACTACAACTATACCATGCTTCATACATGATTATGATATAAGATGTATGTGAGTCATTCCACGTCAAATCGCACAAAATTATACAAATTTTGACCTTCATATTTCTGATTGCGTTTATATTTTTTTTTACCAACTCTATGGGTCTCATAAACCAACAAGTGTATTTTTATTTCCTCCTAAGTCCACATGTTTTTAAAATATTACATGTTAAAAATGTCGCACAATGCAACATTTAAAGCGTCATATTTCTGACGATATTGATGTTAAATTTTTTTGAAAAATGCATTTAAAAGCTTAAAGTACTGTCTTTTATTAAATATTTACTAACTAATTTTAATATAATTATTTCAAATATTTTTTTATAATTCAATTTTTAAAACATATACATCAATGTGAAATAGCCCTATTAAAAATCTAAAAAAATGCCTACTAGGTGCACTGAAGTATTCTTAATAATTCCAGAAAAAATCAGAATGGGATCTCCAATAGTTTAATGGAAATTTAATTACTTATGACAGAATGTGTAGCGGTCGGCGCAGCAGCAGTGGACGGGAAGCGTTAAAGCGCGCTAAGAGGTTTATCGGCGCTGGATAATTGACTGAACGTTACAACATTACACCCAGTACGGATCAAGTTACTCGAGGAAACACTGCTAATTTACTTATTATGATATCTTCAAATAATTGTACATTATGCTTTTCAAATGTTTCTTTTCATTCACATTTTAAATTTTCATTCGCCTATCTTCTTTCTTGAAAGAAAATTATTTTACTAAATCTTCAGTTTTTGACAACGAAATGAAAGAATATAATTTTAATGTACCAGTTATTGGTTTTAGATTATGGTATCTGGCCTGCAAATTTTCAGTGTGGTTTTTGTGCTTATTCAATGGACAAAATATAAATGACACGTTAGAAATGTTTTTTTTTGTGACTAATCAAACAGTTTTTTTTGTGTTGTTATAGGATCTTGTATAGGCATCGTCGTGGCATGTCGTGGCAAGTCTTTTAACAGTATCTCCAATGCCAACACATGGACCTTTACCATGCAACATTGCAAAGAAGTGTCATTCAGCACTAATTCCATAATCGTCTTCATGTAAGCAATTATTTAATTTTTTTTTGTATTGTGAACTTGATCCATTGGAAAAGTAGATGATTTTTTTCATATCGTTGAATTCTTGCTTTAAGAAATTGATTGCTTCGGATTGAAAAAGGTGAAAGGGATCGGTGTCATGTTTCATGGTTTCTGAGATGATATTACTTTTGTAACGAATTTCTGTATCTCCTTTGAAATATACTACGAAAGGATTTATTTATTTACTTATTTATTTATTTATTCATTTATTTATTTATTTATTTATTTATTTATTTATTTATTTATTTATTTAAATATACGGAATAAAGAATATAATTACAAACAAGAGAAATAGAAATAAAATAATACAATCAATATAAAAAAGGAGCTGCAGTAGTATTAACAAAATTTGAGACCGAATGAGCAGCGCTTGTGTTCGGTCACAGTTCAGATATAATATTAATAGGCCTATAAGAGAATATAAAATAAAATAAAGTATGAAGTAAAATTAAAATTGTATTGTATATTGTGGCTTGGCATATGTTCCAATGCACACCTTGTATTGACTCTTGTATTACAAATGAATAATTTTCAGAAAAGTCTGCAATAACTATGTAATTTTCAGGTTGTACTTTCTTTGCATTCCGTCAAAAATAAAATATGGCTGACTTTTGAATGGATGATGATGCATCTTCTACATGAAAAACTTAACATGCTAGGGGCCTTTTACTTTTGAAACTTTTCACGGGGGTATCGTTTTGTTGTATCTTTCTTTTCTTGATAGGGGATTCTATTGACATCAAACTCTTGTTTAATTCCTCAATATTACTGATTTCTAGCACTGTATCCATAGAACTGCTAGAAGAAATACTGGGATAATCACTTTCTCTGTCCGCACTTTCATTTGATTCATGTTTATTAATATCACAAGAACTACCGGCTTCACATATAATTTCACCTGAACTATGCGGAAATTGATTGATTTTTACGAACAAATCACATATTTGCACACTCAAAGACTCCTTTAAATTGAGCTTTATCAATTAGTCGCGACTTACGCGTCTTAGTGTACTTTTCTTTTTAAAAGCGTGATTAGGAAGGTAAATGGATTTAAACACTTCTTATATATTACGCGATCTTTACCATCACTCATGTTGTATAGAAGTCACGTCACTGCGCGAAATTCAAACTCAAACTGATTATTTTTCTCTCATGCCATCTGTTTACTGCCATAAAGTTTACTGCCTTACCCAGTCTTGCTATCATCAAACACTTGGCTATATTACAGTATAAACTGTAAAGGGCTTCCACCTGAGCTGACAATAATAAAATAATTTTAGATAAGATATTTACTGTTCCTTAAGGTATTAATCATTTGATGATTAGTATGGTGACATCAGATGCAACGGGAAATTTCCACGGGCAGCCTTCTAGCCTATGGCTGCAAGCAGTTCATTAGCTGGGCATCGCGAGCGCGTGTATGCCTCCGGAAAATAAATTGTTACAAATGTATGGGTGCCGATCCCATATTTATAAATGCAGTAGTTTACAGATAATACATCAGCGAACAAGTCTATATTTTTTTTTTCAGATTTGTAACTTGGCTATTTAATATAGTAATTTTGCTTTGAAAAAGAAATGATTAAAAAATAGGCCAAATTTTAAATTTATTTGTGCTAGGCCTAAAGTAATAAAAAGTGTTGTATTTCGTCTTTCAAATGCGCCAAACCGCAAATCTCAATTATATGTAGACACAAAGTTCCAAGCGAGTTTATGTAACAGTGCGCGCTTAATTTGCGTAACTTCAAATATTCATAACTACACAAATAATTAATAATTGTGAAAATAAAAAATACGGGTCTCCTTATTTGATGTCTGGAATTCATGAAAAAAAATTCGACCATTTCCGAGAAAGGTCGTGTTTTATTGCTGTGCGATTTGACGTGGAATGACTCATGTGCAGAAACCCGAAGTATAGTATAATAAACTTGAATTTGTGCTCTAACTGTTACCTGCAGATTTTTTTCAGTATTTTTCCTCATATCAGTGACTTTTTTAGTGTAGAATTATATTGAACTTTAAAAATAAAACAACAAATGTCTCAGGACTCAGGAGAATAAGTAAAAGCGAAAGCTTTTTTTATTTCAAAAACTATCCGTCACTATGGCTCAGTAGATATAGCACGTGCACTTCCCAACCAAGATGTCCACGCTTCAATTCCTGGCGTGGACGACGGTACTGCCCGTAACTATAACGTCATTGATTTATCCCTTGTCTTGTACAACGGTTATGGAGGCCGCCATATGAAAGAGTTTAGTGTCGGCCTAAAGAAAGACCATAACATCTATATGATGTAACTTCTCAAGGAGCAGAAGCAGTGGCGATTCCTCCATGAAGGATATGAGAATGATCCTACAATTTAATTTGGTGCCTCTGAGGATAGAAAATATATGTTAACTCCTGCGAAAACATTTTAATTACAGATTTTGATTTTCAGTGCGTCCTGACGTATTAATTTCCTTTAAGCTTCCATTTTATGTCGTGAGTCGTCGCCACTGCACAGCTCAGAAATAATTTCCGAGGAACCATCCAAATATCTTACAGCAAACGGTATTTCTAACAGTGAAGTTAACGGACAAGGGAGGATGCTGAGGGCGGGGTATGGCTTTTGTTTAACCGCGTTTGAGGATATGACCGCGTATCCTAATACTACGACCCTTCTTTCTGGGTGGTGGAGACCCTGTCAGAGACTACAATAAGAATTTGCAAGTACTCTTATAGCCTCTTTAAATGCAGTTCGTTGGTCATTCTAAAAGAATAGAATAACGAAATAATAAATAATTTAAAATGAAATAATATAAAAAATAAAATGAATAAAGAACAAAATTACATAAAATAAATAAAATAAGCTATAATAAATACAAGAATTAATAGGACTTTCAGATGACAGGACAGCCGAAAAAAATATCTGAAGTTTTATTTTGTCATTTAGAAGAATTTAACTAATTAATTGCGCAAACGTATGAGGAGCATCGGTAAATATCGGGCAGTACAATGGCTTAGGAACCATCTTCGCAACTAAAAAGGGTAGGAGAATCGAACTTCACTACTAATAAATTGCCAGTTCCAGAATGGTGAGTCAAAGACTAACATAGACCTACTCATAATGATTTTGCATGCCCTATTATTATTATTATTATTATTATTATTATTATTATTATTATTATTATTACTAATATATTATTATTAATATTAGTTTCTGTCTTGGTCATCAGTTGTCAATCTCATATTCTACATACAAAAAATATCACGAATCGCCACTGTGCAGAAGTAGCATATTCTAATTAATTACCCAATTGTTAATAATAAATTAACTGTATATATCATTTCTTTTCTTTTTTAATTTTGGTGAGTAATTAAAGAATGCGAGCAGATTTAAAAGCATTTTATGTTGTACAACGAGAGTTTACTTGAGTGATTAACAACCACATGTAGGAGAGAGTGATAAGTAAATTTGGGATTTTTAGGCTCTAAAATGTAGATTGAGGCACCTAAATTAAGCTTTAGAAACTGTAAAATAGATTCTAAAAATATTATTTTAGGCTTTGAAAAATTGTGTAATACCACATAATATCACTGTGATTAACAGCAAAATGGCTGTAAGAAATATGAAATTAATAAAGGGAATAAAGTTAATGAACTATAACACGTTTACAAAAACACAACTTAGAGTATTATTTGACACCTTTTATTGGGTCTTCGAGGTCCTATGCCTGACATTTAAACGAAATCAAAGCTGAGATATTTTGTCTCCAAACCTCTTGGCCGGGTCGGAAAAATAACAAAAGAAGGGTCAGTAATTGCAGTTGCTGGCGGCAGCCCGTCAATGGCAATAATACAATGAATGAGGCGGAACCGAAACGTTCCTGTAGATCAGATGTTTTCATTTCTAAATATTATCAAGTACATCTACCAAGTTTAATATAGAGGTATGTTAAAAAAATATCGAAACTTAATTTTCCCCGCATAAACAAATGAAGCACGGTAGGTGTCCTTCGATGGAGATGTGTAGGGAACATTCATGCGCATGCGTGAATTTTTTCCCGCTCGCAGAAAGAGTCTGTCGCTGGCAGTCGGTTTATGAGTGAGGAAGTGTAGTAAACACCCTGTCGTATTGTTAAATGACGAAACGACTTGAGCAGCGATATTACATTAAATTTTAGCAAAAGTTTGGTGATACCCAAGTGAAAACCATTCACAAGATCCAAATAATTTCATAAATTAAAAAAAAAAAAAATTCTGAGTTTATAATTTAACTTCGTATTTTCCGGGAAATTAAAAGATCTCCAGAAATACTTAATTTAGGCAATTTTAGGATCAAAAACACAAAATAGGTATTAATGGGTAAAATAAGCATTTTTAGGCACAGTTAAACTCTGTCAGGAGGTATATTTCATGAAACGTGTAAGCCTACATACATAATTGGTTTTTATTTATTCCTTCAGGAAAAAATAGGCATAAAACCTGAAATCCGAGATCTAGAGATGAGAATAGACAGTGGATGGCTTAGGTACATTTCAATATAACTCTTTTGACTCAGCTGATTTCAGAAATACAAATAATCCGAGAAAAAAGTTGAGTTAAGAAAATGACACTTCCAGAATTTGATTTCACATCTTTATTTACAGAAGCACGTTAGAAGGAGAGGATACGCTTTTGAAATCACTGATTTTGATGATACTTCAGATTAAAGTTATTGATAAAAAGTGAAGTATAACAAAGCCAAATTAGCCGAATCATTAGTAGCGAAATTTGTGATCTGTTGCCTTGTTAGTTAATGCTCTTTTCATCCTCCTATTGCTGTCAGGTTACAGCGGTAGATCAGTGTCTAAACGTAAGACCAAACAACAATGGATAGATTTCGAGTTTCATATAGGTTCAATTTATTTATTTATTTTTTCTTGTTTTATTACAATTTTATATTATGTCTCCAAAATTATCATAGGTAATGCCTCAAGACATTTTGAGTTTTAGCGATAAATTATTATTATTATTATTATTATTATTATTATTATTATTATTATTATTATTATTATTATTATTATTTAGCCCATCTCAAAGCTTAGGTAATTGCAGTGGATTAACTAATAATATTCATGTCTCAATTTGGTGTATCTCCAAACGTTGCTTTCAAATAATTTATTTTCGTGTCACTACTAAGTAGTTCGTAAATATAAAATTAATTGTATGATAATTAATACTCATATTCATTATTAGGGGCGCGTGCAAGCGTCAGCGTCCGCGGATAAGACGCTGCGCAGCAATCCGAGAGGTGACGGGTTCGATTCTTAAATGCATGCCCAGATGTACAAGAATGCCATATAATAGCATTTGTCTCGTGCCAGGTGCTAGTGCAGGAGTGTTATCAAGTTATCACTATTTGTATTGTAATTCTGTAATGGTTAATGTATAACATAGCATTGAATAACATTTTGTTTCTCAAACAGAAATACGAGCGGCAATTGATACGATATACATAGAAGGTCAGGAGCCAAGATATAAGCTTGGTTATATCCATACACTACCTGAGGTATGCACGCAACCTTACAAGCATTGATACATTATCTTGGCAATGCATATTAAAGATTCGAATAGCTATCAGTTGGCGGCTTTCAGCTGATAATTCTGCATGAACTACAGAACTGTACTACGGATGGTGACAAGAAGTCTAAAGAAAGAGTCTGTCATGAGCGTATCAATGTTAAAAAAACGATAAAGTTACAGATGTTTAATATCTGTCTTATAAATTGCACTATTAAAGGGTGTTTAAAAAAGCGCGCCGGTTTTCAATCGCTCGCCAATTTGTTGTTTTTCGGTTGTAAACACTGTTTTGTGTCATGTTATTATCCGTTAACATTCCGATTGATGCTTCATTCTGCATTTCTTCGTGGCTAACGGCATTTCTTGCTAGGAATGGGAGGTTATTAGTGTTGCCATATTTAGCGATAAGTCGCTAAATCTAGGGAATTTTGAATCGGTCTCGGCGACAAATTTTGTAAAATACGATTAGCGACTTTTCTAGTGATTTTTATATTCTTCCTTTCTTTTAAGTTAAAATATTCAACTGAAGTCATGCACTTCTTAACTTTAGAAGAGGCATGGGTGCATGACTGAGTAGTCTAATGATTCATACGTGAAAGCCCAGATCTCATATATTTGTGAGCAGTGATCAGGGTGAAAGATGCTGATTTAATGATTCTCACGGGTTAGGTCTCTCTCTCAATGCTACTGCTCCAACACCCATAAACGGCGGCAACTTTGATTGTCACGTGACGAGTAGTGAGCTCCAACTAATTCTTGGTTCTTCCCCGCAACGCGGAGATTTTCCACTTCGAACCGACCTGCGGCAATTGAGTTTTGGAATTTTGTGCCGACAGTTCATGTGAAGCAAATGAGACTGTAGTTTTTGCTGGTTTTAATATATTTTAATATATAAGATTTTAAAAATTTAGGTTTCACAAAAAAAAATTGTGGTCAAACGCTTGGGTGAAAATTTCCACACTTACAATTTGCCAGAGAGTGTAGTGTCAATGATTGAATCAAGTGCAGTGTATTCACAATCAGAATCCCACACATTCCTCCTTAACATCACAGCCGTCAACAATACAACCAGACTCCGCAGAAGAGGGTGACGACGACGAAATTATATTTTTCTCCGCATATGTATCTTTTTCTTATTTTTATTTAGTGATATTTATTTTTAATTTTTAGCGACATTTCTGGGGATTTTTTAACAAACTTTGGAGAGATTTAGCTACTTTTTGTTGAAAAGTTAGCGAGATTGTAGGGCGATATGTTGGCAACAGTGGATGTTATTCGAAAATAACCGGTTATTTTAAAATTAACTTAACCTGAAGTAGGTTAACCGTTAAAAAATAACCGGTTATTTTCCGGTTATTATTTGAAATTTTAAAGTCAGCAAATTAGTCCGGAAAACAAATTGAGAAGTTCTTTACAATATAAATCAAATAACAATTAGCAATCAACTGTAAACAAATCAGAAGATAGTTGAAAGTACCTTCAGTACTACCCGTTGTCGCCATCCCGGCTGCAGCGAGACTGAAACACTTGGCCACGTACTGGGGTTCTGTAAGAAGGGAGAGCTACTGCGTAACAACAGACACCATCGTGTCCGTACAGCAATTGCCAACCTGCTAAGAAACAGAGGATGGGAAGTACATGAGGAGATTCATTATGTGTCTGAAGATGATTCTCATAGAAGAGTCGATATAATTGCCAACAATAGAAGAACCCAGAAAGCGATGGTCTTAGACCCTACGATTTGCTTTGAACGAGACACAAATCAAGCACTGCAGATTAATGATGACAAGCGAGCTAAATATGTACCTTGTCTTCCATACCTCAGTGAAAAATATGGCATTTCGCTTTACAACTGGGAAGTTGCAGGCTTACTATTTGGAGCGAGGGGTTGTTTACCAAAATTTACATATAATATTCTTAAATCCTTTAAAATTCCCTTTTATGAGGTTCAGAAGATTGTAATGGAAATTCTGAAGGCCTCTCTTCAAATTTTACACTATCATCTATATTAACACGTAAATTTTTGTTTTAATATAGCCTACAAATCTAATCTGTATTTTGCCCGTTTCATTTCCCTTTATCTTTTATGTTTGTTAATTCCGGATCCCAGTGGTCAACCTCACTTGAGGACGGATGATTTTAAATCTTAGTAGTGCAGAAGATCATCAATGACGTCTCTGAGTACAAATAATAAGAGGTTATGAAATTGAATTTAGTTAATTACTTCACTTACATTAGAGCCATAGTAAGATAAATAAAAAAATAACAAAATTGCATAATTTTCATAATAATAATCTTGATTATGAAACATTTTGACGGGCAATTTGCTCTCCTATATATATATATGTAAAGATGTCAACTAGAGAAAGTCAGTGATTAAGATAGGCATAGATTATTAATATTAAATCAAAATCTCATTTTATTTTGGACAGATGAAGTAAGTAAAGCAGTAATCCATAGGCCTACCCATCTAGGAATGCCTATAAGACAATTTGTATACAGAATTGATTGCATAGAGTAGCCTACAAAATAATAAAAATAAAGATATTCGACTGACATTAAATTTGAGATAGACTTAAAATACATTTGATTCGATGGATATCAGGGGCGGCTTTTATTAAGGGGCACATGGGCACGTGCCCTCCCAGTGATTTTTATTATCGTTTATATTATAATACTCTTTAATTGCATTATGAAATAATAACTTAAAGTGTTTCACATTTTCATTGCTACTAATGTTTTCAGAATGTGTAGTAGTCTACGAAACCCAAGTTTTCTGAACAGGTAATAAAATGGGCTCTCTCTTCTCGTGCCCAACGATGGACGAGGAAGGGATGGGGGTGTGAGTTGTAGGAAGGCGGAGCTCTTTGCCTCAGACTGTGTGCTTGGGCACTGTATTTGCCGTGCCCACCAAGCCTCTTTAGTTTAGGAACAGTCCAATTAGCTGCGTGCCATTTTTAGGGGTGTTGATACTTGCTGAATAGCAGACGACATTTTACAGCTGAACTTGACATGAAAAACGTTAAATGTAAGTTTACTAATTTACAAGCTCGACTCATTGTATAAATCACGTGTGTATGTATATATAGATATTCATTTGTCACAGTTATGTTGTTAATGCTCCCTGTAAACTTTTATGCTTCCATCGTATCCAAAAAAGAAAGTTTACATTACAATACATGAAGTTGGCAGTTCTCAAAAAGCTTTGTCATTGACAACAGAGAATCTTGGCGGGCGTTTTGCCGCCTTCAGTGCACACTACAGTTTTCAACTGAGTTTCCCCAAATCTAGTGCTGCGGTAGTAAGAAGGCAGGCAGTTCCGTGATCTGTGAGTGCGAACGAGTGAGAATCTGCGCATTTCTGTGAATTACGCTTAGAATTCCATTTAACTTTCCTCTGGGCGTAGCAGTGCTCTCAATTGAGAGAAAGATGGTACATTCTATTCCGAACTTCAACAATAGAGTTATAGAGGTTTTTCTCGCAGAAAGAACCGAAACATGGAGCTCATCTACAAGAATTAGAAAGGTTAGTGCACATAAATTGGTTTTATATGTTTTTAATTTTCAGGGTTCATCATTAAGGTTGTGCCCCACTTGACAGAATGGCCTTCGGCCGCCACTGATGGATATTAAAAAAAATAACCGGTTGTCCGGTTATTAAGGAAATAGGTTAAACCTGTTAACAGTCTGAAAATAACCTCTTATCAAAAATTACTCAGTGAGCTCTCTCACTGCTTAAACTCCACTAACGAAGCGCACTCTCCGCTTCTTTTCTTTCGTTCCCTTCTTTTGTTCGCTACACCCACATATCGATCCATTACCAAAGACGGAATACGGAATTTTTCTAGACACGACTTCCCTCTCTCCTTAACGGATAGGAAGACACTCCATGTAACGTGACACCAACACAACAAAAGACAAATAATGTGGTACTGACCATGGACAGAATTATGTCCGTGCCTTGTGTGACTCTAACATTCGACATAAATTATTTGTGATTTAGTGTTGCACACATCAAGAGAGAACAAATGAGAACAAATGAGAACAAATCGTGGTACTATTAATACAAACGCGACCAACATTATTATTACTACTATTGCTACTATTCTTATTACAGCTACTACTGTTGCTAGTACTATTACCGCCAACTTATAGGGCCTACTGTTAATACTAACACTACTACAGCTACTATCGTCACTTCTACAACATCGATTGTTATAATTAAGGAGCGGA
Organism: Periplaneta americana; assembly: GCF_040183065.1. Lineage (NCBI taxonomy): Eukaryota > Metazoa > Arthropoda > Insecta > Blattodea > Blattidae > Periplaneta > Periplaneta americana. The sequence goes on from NC_091119.1 coordinate 157,228,986, forward strand.
TTTTTATGTGCTAAAAATTTAAATATGTTTATTTTTATGTGCTAAAAAGTACGAAAATATTTACTAAAAATAAAAAAAATATTTATTTTAAATATGACAAAAATAGACCTTACTTAGCTTGAAAAAAAAAAATGTTATTAGGTACTCACCAACCACCCTTGAGTGCTAGTAGTTGGCCGAGAATTGCAATGAACAACAAAGGTCATCTCCAAATTCTCCATCACAAATATATGCCGATTATCTCTGAACAACGACTTATACTGTGAAAACGATTTTTCCACATCACAGGACGTCAGACGTGCCTATTTAAAGAGATGAATGTCACAAACACAAACATCGTCAATTTCACCTACAGGCACATCCTCCAGTAGGCTACTTGAACATCCTTACACATTTTTTTATATCCACTGTTTTTCCCAAACACATTCTGGAATTTGTCCCTTAGTAATTGTGCTTCTGAACCTGGTAGCGAGTCAGTTTAATTTCCACGGCACGCAACTCCCTGTTTCAGACAACAGGTTTTTGGATGTTTCGAGTTTTTTTATGGTGTCACACAAAAAGCTTAAATTTGCTAATAGGAAAGCCAAATCGTTTTTTAAATAACCATCTTTCAGTATATCTTGAAGGATATCGATTGACGAAGTCCGATAACAGGGAATCACAACAAGATATATTGCCTTTCTTGATAGACATGAGCGAGAGGCAAGAGATTTGTTTAAATTAAATCATGTTCATACCCGAGCTCTTATCTGTTGTGTTTCACAAACAAAGCGTTGAATGAAATCATCTTCAGCAACAATAAACATTCCTAATTATGTGTTGCAAGATCTCTCCTCCTTGTCCATGTTAATTTATTCTCTAATAATAACACTGATATGCTGTCTAGCAGTTCTCAGAACTTGTGGCGATACTGTTACGAAAATGGATCACGAATACACCACAGAGCGCTTAGAAACACGAAGCAACCAAGGATTCTTAAAAAAGATAACATACTTCTGAGTGATATAATTGATTTAGTTTTAAAATATTTCAAAGTTCTTGTAAAAAATTATTTGAGTAAAAAAACTCTAAGATTTATGTGTTTATAATTGATTTCCTGAAAATATGTATTTACATAATTTTTTTGTAAAAATATGTGTTTTTATGTGAAATAAAATTCGGGTTTTAAACTTGAAACTTCATGCTCGGAATTGTTAACTTTGTTAATTGTGTTTTATCACACGCAAAAAGAATATTTAATTACATAGGAATCCACTCCTTAGTTATAATATACTACAATTCTATATTACTACATAACTACTGCTACTATTACTTCTACAATTAATACTATTACTACAGTAACATAGGCTACTATTACTCGAACTGCAAATACTACTTAATATTACTGTCTTCTAATATTATACAAGTGCTCTTGGGGCTCATTTTAACATTTATGTGAGCTTCTAACCTAAAAATCACTTGTCTCACTTCGTTCACATTCTCCCACTTAAAGAGACTTAAGTAAATTTTGCAGGGAATGAAGCCGAAAGAACAATCAACTACGTAGAATGAATGTTAAATGACTGGATAATAAATTAAGCCAGTCACGCACTGTTATCCGCAACAGAACAGACAGCGACTATCGCCGCATCTCACAATACCCAGACGCCAAAGGAGAAAAGTAGCACCGCCAAAGTCAAGTCTCCGATGACAGTCTGGGATTTAAGAAGCACCGCTTGTGCGAATGCTCCATTGTCAGATGAGGATAAGTGAACGACAGAATTTTTTGAAATCGAACATGTATATAGGCTACTGGTAGGTGATAGATACGTGGCCCATTTCTTTTAGGGCTCATCCCGACATTTGTCTTAACCTTAGGAAAATCACGGGCAGGATGAGTGATCTTAATTTAGGAGATCAAGCCAATTAGCCCATTATTGGGGACTAATAAAAAGGAGCAATTCCCTGAAAGGTGTATATTTTATTAATTAAATGCAGAAAAATTTATAGTAAAACCAGGCTTGGAATAGGTTTGTAAATAATGGCTATGAAGAGATTGGGGCTGGACATGATTACTTCTTTTGTGTTAACGATTAATATTATACGAATCGCTGATAGCATCACGCATAATACTGAATGTCTGGTGAGCCATGCGCCGAGCCCAGTCTCGTCAATCTCTCCGGTGAGGGAGTGGGCACAAGGTTAGATCCTGGCTGTATGATAGTTTGGAAGTAGGCATTATTGCTATCTTCGCTCTGAGTACTGACTGTGGCTCGAGACACATTAAACAGAGAATGAAACGAGGCGGACCGCGTGGCAAACCACGAGGCACGAAGTTCATTTCAGGCTTCTGTTTCCATGGTATCACGAGTGACGTCAGAGTAAACCTTTATGTCGAAACGTTACAGTTTTTCTCTCCTTGTAGGTCGAATTTAGACGTTTCATGTCAAAAACTTCTTAGCAAACATATTACTTACAAAATTATTAAAAATATTGAATGAGTCAAATGCAAAAGCAACCTTCATTGAATAGATGATGTGGATTACGTACGGTTGTACGGCGAGACGACTCTTTCCGCTCTTAGGCCACTGAAATGGAACTATTGTGCCACCTCCAGATATTTACAAGGGTAAAAAATGGCCAGAAAAATTTGCTTGAAACACTCTGCCAGAGACAGGGTTCTTTTAAGTGCCGCAAATCTACGAAACGGGACCCACAACTTTGCTTCCCATCCGAAATAAGATATGTTAAAGATTTTTATCGCTTTCTATCGGTTTGAATCCGTGGACCTCAGACCCAGTGACAAGTATGGCAATCATTACACCATCAAAGACGACAAAGAATAACGATAATAGCTGCCAATCGTTTACAGACACTACAGTATAGGTCACTCTATAAGAAGATCTAGTAATGTTTTTCTGGTCCACCGCTGTGGAGCGACGGTTAGCATGATCGTGAAATGAGCGAGCCCGGGTTCAAATCCTGGTTGGGACAAGTTACCTGTTTGATGTTTTTCCGAGGTTTTCCCTCATCCAATTGAAACAATTGCTGGCTAACTTTCGGCAAACTCATTTCGCCATCATAATTAGCTTACATTTCCCCTATCTCATCATCACCTCCGTCCGATGTAGAATCGGCTGCGGCTCCCACCGAACTTAAACCTCGTGATATGTGGTCATTAGACGCTAGTGGTAGTGCTATGTACCATGGGCTCTCTCCTGGCACTCATGGTAGCTCGTACGACCGAGATTTATGGACCGCGAAAGATAAAAGGGATTCTGCAGGCTTAGGAGAGTTCAGGAGCGTCTTGCAGGGGAATCTGTAGCGCGGGGTTCTTAGGGCATGCTTATCATTCCATTCGGAGTAATACAATGGGCCCATCCAAGAGGCTACATGCGAAGGCAGTTTCCAACCCGTGCCCCTCTCAAAATAATGTTTCTCTGATAATAAAATATATCAAAGAACTCACAGAGAATAAAGTATGTATAGGTAGTATTTCTTGTTCGAAGTACCAGTAGTATAAAATTCCAGTGATATTAGAAAACGAGGTAGGCTAATTCTTAATTTTGCATTTTGTTCCAAATAATTTATATACAACCCCAACATAATAGACAACATAATACGTAAGACAAAACAAAACCACAAAAAACGGAAGAATACAACAGAAACACAAGAACACAAAAAAATACATCACACTAACATACGAAAACAAAAATACACATAAAATTGCAACCTCATTCAAGAAATTAAATTACAACATCGCATACAGAACAAATAACACTCTACAAAAACATCTCAACACACAAACAACACAAACAAACAAATACAACCACACAGGCGTATACAACTCAAATGTAACACCTCCAACAACTTCTACATAGGATAGACAGGCAGATCATTTCAAACACGTTACAAAGAACATATCACAGTCATAACAAAATTACAAAACACCTCCACATATGCAGAACACATCACAAATGCAAACCACACCTACAGAGACATCAACACAGACATGGAAATACTGCACATCCAACCAAAAAGCCAGAAACTCAACACATTAGAACAATATGAAATATACAGACACACGAAAACACACCCCAACGATATTCTCAACACACAACTCAATTTCAAAACACATACACTCTTTGACTCTACACTACGAACGCACCCACACAGGAAACAAGAGGCGCCAAGACCAACAACGACCAGTTCTGAAGATGACCCAAAATAGGTCGAAACATGTTAACAAGGTACGTTAAAATTTAACACAAGAAAGTTCTTATCATACATATTCCGAAGTAATACAGTGTTAAAAGTTGTGTAATCAAGATGTATAATTTATATACAGTGATACTGGACATTTCTAATCATGAACAACGCAGATCTGAATAGTGAGTTATTGCGTAACGATGTGTATAACATAACCATGACAACGAATACAATACTGATTTTAATATAACCTGTATTTGCTCAACAGTTCTTTTAAATTATTGAAAATTCCTAATTTAAAACAAATTATAAAATCAACAACACTCAATTACTGAAGTTATTACTGTACTGTCATAAGAAAATCATTCTTTTCTGTCACAATGGCGTCAATTTCTCCTCACTGGTACTTCATGGGATTTCCCCCCACTTACGTCGCAGCCGGTATTGGTAGGAACGCACAGCTTATATAATTATATTTAGCATTATTTGATTTTCTGTTTACCGACGCTTTTCATTGTACAGGTTAAGTGACAAAATGGAAATATTATAACAGTTGTATGAAGCAAAACGAGTTCTGGCACTTTGAATGTAGGCTAATGTCCAAAATTTATAATAAACATTAAGAAAATCTTTGCAGAATATCAGTTACGATAGATTCAGTGTTTCGGGGAATGAACACCGTACATGTGGATAGCTAATAAGTGATACCTCGTATCTGTAAATTTGCAGGCGAATAAAAAATGTTTTAAAAAATGAATTTTTCCCAAAATAGAAATTTTTTTAGAAGTAGTGTTATAAATATGGAATACCATTTTTTTATTTTTTATTTTATTTTTTTTTTTCGTTTTGGAACCTAGCAACCTACGGAGTATAACCTATGTTTTGAATACTGAATGTAAAATATCGCCCTGTTTATTGCTTAATATCCCTGTGAATGGTTCACCGGACTTAGAAATTCGTAAGATGTTATAAAATGTTTGAAAAAAAAATAATTTCTTCAAAATCTAACATATTTCCTTCATAAAAATGAAGGTACAGTTATGGAATACTATTAACAAGTTACAAGATTAAGAAAATTGTAAAGTCAAACGAAACAGAAAACCAAGGTTTAAAGATGGAATACTAATAATACTAGTATTTCATATTTGTGACACACTGATGTTATAGGCCTCAGTCAAAACCTAAAAAAACATCATAATTTAAAAACGAAATCAATTAAACAGACATTGATATAGGCCTACACGTAGATTATTTCTCTTTAAGAATATAATTATATCATTAATATCTCCAAAATTAGGAATAGCAATATAGGCTATATTCAAGAAAGGAACTTATCGCCAAAATTTTCACTTTTCTCGAAAACGCAATAATGATAAACGTTTCAACAGTAACTGTTGAAACGTTTATCATTCCCGCGAAAGAGAGTATCAGTGCGTAGTAATCTGGAAGACTTCCGCTAGAATACAACATGTTTCAGGTCGTATATCACACTATTTCATATTTGTACCCCTATTTCATATTTGTAACACTTCATCTATACATGTTTCTACTTTGCAAGTTCTCCTACTCGAGGAGAAAATATTAGTTAACTGTCCAATTTTGTAAACATAATAATAATAATAATAATAATAATAATAATAATAATAATAATAATAATAATAATAATAATAATGCAGTTAATCGAAATAATAAAGTAGTTGAACTAAATTAGCATTTCTGTACATACGAGGTATCATTTCATCGGTATGCAGAATACTGATGCGCTTGTTATCATGCCTCTGACTAAGGTTCTAACTGATGTTCTATTATCAGGCAGTTACACCCTACTTGACGATGTCAGAGAAAGAACAATTTGTTTTTGTATGCACCTTAAGGTCCCGCGCCGTGGCGTAGTGGTCCAAGGCATCCATCCTGCCTATGACTCGTGTTACGGAATGCGCGCTGGTTCGAGTCCTCATGGGGAAAGACATTTTCTCATGAAATTTCTGCTAGTGTATGGGACCGGTGCCCATCCAGCATCGTGATGCACTTGGGGAGCTACGATAGATAGCGAAATCCGGTTGCGAAAGCCAGCTATAATGGCTGGGGGAATCATCGTGCTAACCACACGATACCTCCATTCTGGTTGGATGATCGTTCACCTCTGCTGGTCGATCTAGGCCCTTCACGGGCTGTAGTGCCACGGATTATTATTATTATTATTATTATTATTATTATTATTATTATTATTATTATTATTACTATTATTATACATCTTAAGTTTGATTGGTGAAATATGTTACTTGTGAGCTATGTATGCAATTAAGGAGAAAAGGAACTGGCCACCCTATCCTATTATCTCCTAGCTTAGTTGTCTCCTGAGTGACGCTTTATTTGTGTCACAAGGTTCCAGTTCGGACTGTTGACTGAACACTCGTCACTACGTAATCCCATGGCAAACACGATCAATTAAAGGATTCAGAGCCATAGTGGGCCAAGCGCCGTATGTTAAAAACGCAGAAAACAAGGGTTAAAATTAGGTGAATACCATAATTTAATGAAACATATAGCAAGTAAATATAAAGTATGCACATTAAAACTAAATGATATGTCAATCTTAATTAAATTATGATTTTCACTTAACTTCAATTCTTGCTTTCTCCGATTTTAATAAATGGCGCTTGGCCCACTATGATTCTGAACTCTTCAATTGTGCATGTTTGTGGTAACCAAGCGATCTGGAGTCAAGAGAGAAAATTTTCTAAACAAAAAATTCAAAATCAGAAGTATGTTTTGAGTAATCCACCGTTTCTTGAAACTTGACATTTCTAACATTTCGGAACTACATAAAGGTTCCATCATCACGGTAAGAACAGAGAGGTCGCCTATTCTGTTAGGCTTGTTATGCCAAGCTAATCCGAATGTTGGAAATGCCAAGTTATAGGACACGGTGGATTACACAAAGCTTAATTCTGATCAGTCACCGTGAAAGCCTAAAAACTCATATAAAAAGTCGAAATCTTGTGTCAAAATATTTCCAGTCTAATTCTGTTGATGACAGAATGTCATCTATCTGTCTAAATGTGTATCTTTCGGAATTTGTATTCACATCAAAGATCATGAAAATTTTACATAGATTCAACTTGACCGAGCCAATCAACCAACATCTTCTTGCCGAAAGAATTAGAATTCGATGCACGACAGATGTTGTAATGTTTGCGATGTAAGAAGCGACTCTTTCAAATTTTCTCTTAGTTCTCAGGTTTCCTTTATTTTCATCACTGGCCTGCAAAAATCTAGTGAAATTCAATTTTTTATAGTTCAGTTACTATAAAAGCTAAATTAACAAAATTTTCATGTTTAATATACATACATTACACTTTATAAAACACTATTCAGAATATTAAAATGGCTAATGATAATTACCTGTAAAAATAATATCAAATTTGCATAATTATTTTACAACCGTAAAGCATTTACATAATAAAATCTACAATGAATATATATCTACATGATTCTTTTACAGAAATATTCTAAGAACCTACATCAACAACATAGTCTAGGATCTTTTATCTATTCCTTCAGGAAATATTTTTTCTTTATAAAAAGATTTAGACAATTTAATATTGAAAGTAGTGATTAAGAAAAAATATATTTCTTTAAGGGATAGGTAAAAGATCCTAGATTGTATTGTTGATGTAGATTGTAGGTCTTTAAAACATTTCGGTAAAAGAATCATACAGACATTTAATTAATTGTATATTTTATTATGTACACTTCCCGCCTGGGATCTGCAAGCATGAGTGACGTCACGCAGTGGGTAGAAGCAGTAAAGTAGTATAGGCTCGCGCATGCGCACTCTTTGTTTTACAGACGAAGCTAACGGCCGCTATGCTTTCAGATTCCAGGCGACTAGTGTAAAATAAATGCTTTACTGTTGTAAAAAATTATGCAAATTTGATATTATTTTTACATATAATTATTAGCTATTTTAATATTCTGGATATTGTTTCATAAAGTGTAATGTATGTATATTAAGCATGAAAAGTTTTGTTCATTTAGCTTTTATAGTATGGTAGCTGAGATATTAAAAAAAAAAATGAATTTCACTAAATTTTTGCAGGCCAATGATTTACCTTTCCCGTTAAGCAACTGCTTCATAATCGCAGTTTTATTGTATCTAAATAAGCTGTGAAATTTAAAAGAACCATTAACACAGCTATATTTGTGAATTATGTAAAAATATTTGTCTCAATTTTTTTCCTTTCAATCCGTCAATTACTATGCAAATAGTCTTCTAATTCTTCGGTATACGTACACATTATAAATATGGTTCTGTAAGGCCAGTGTGTGATAGGTTTAATAAGATTTGTCTCGTCCAATAGAGAATCGTGAAGCTTACGTTAGGAGTCCACACTTAGTTGCGATGGTTGGCCTGCCAGGACGAGGCAAGACATGCACCGCCAAGAAGTTATCCAGGTACCTCAACTGGATTGAAATCAAGTCGAAAGGTAAGCCGCAGAAGTAATTGCTCTATCCTGAGGCGCAATTCACACAGAGAAGACGTAGACAGGACGTGGCTCGGACGTCGGGCGGAGACATGACGTGAGCAAAGCATACTGAAAAGTCAAAAGTCCTTGCGACACTTGCGCGTCACACAGCTTTCGTAGTCTTCTTCAGACGATGAAGATGCCCTGGCTGTCGTAAAACTGGATAATATTAAAGAAAGAACAGATAAGATTTTGTGTGCACGCTTAGTGGTTGAAAAAATGGAAGAATGTGTACCATATCTTATTTATTTAATTTATTTTATTTGGCCCGGGTCTGAATCCAGGTCGGGGCAAATTCCCCTGTTGAGTTTTTGCCGGGGTTTTCCCTCAACCCAATACGAGTAAATGTTGGGTAACTTTCGGTGCTGAACCCCGGACTCATTTCACTTGCATTATCACCTTCATATCATTTAGACGCTAAAGAAACTAAGATGTTGATAAAGCGTCGTAAAATGACCCACAAAATTATTTTTTTGTTTTATTTATTTATTTATACAGATTTATTTATTTATTTATTTATGCATGTATTTATTTATTTATTCATTCATTTATGCATTTATTTATCCATTTATTTATGCACTTGTGCACGTATTTATCCATGAATTTATTAATGTTTTTATTCTGGTAGAGTTAAAGCCATGATACCTTCTTTTGCACACTACCAGAAGTGAAATACAGTATACATTGAGACAATAAAACGTAGTCATATTTAAATATAAAATTGTTATCATGCACATTAAGGAACTTACATACTGTATAATGAAATATTGACTAAACATGATACATGATTATTTATAATTTATGTCCTATTGCCACTTTATAATAAGCCTAAAAACAATTTATATAAATACATAGAATAACCTATTAAATTCGGCTAACACAAATCAATTCCATGTAAAAGTATGTAATTTTAATTCTTAATTTAAATTGATTAACTGTTCGGCAATCCCTGACATGATGAGGTAAAGAGTTCCATAGGAGACAAACTGACATGGGAAAGAGGATGAATAGAATGAGGTACGGTGACGAGGAATGGATAATAAAGTTTGATGTTGATTCCGCAAAGTTGTAAGATATACAAAGCGAGTTCTCAGATATTTTGGAGTAGAAGCTGTGATGAAGGAATTGAACATGTTTCCCGACCATTTCCAGAATTTTTATATAATGTCCCACCAATTCTACACCATATTAACAGTTCGCGTCTGGCCACGAAACCAGGTGGCCCGAGTTCGATTCCCGGTCGGGGCAAGTTGCCTGGTTGAGGTTTTTCCGGGGTTTTCCCTCAACCCAATATGAGCAAATGCTGGGTAACTTTCGGTACTGGACCCCGATCTCATTTCACCGGTATTATCATCTTCATCTCATTCAGACGCTAAATAACCTAAGATGTTGATAAAGCGTCGTAAAATAACCTACTAAAATAAAAAAAATAAAATAAAATATACCATATTACATCATCTCTTCACAAATTGAATATCAAATTCAAAATCGTCGCGAATTTTCTTTTGCAGTCAGACGCCACGTGTCGCTTTGATGGGCCACTCGTGACTCGAAAGAGGCGAAGCGCTGGCTTCGAAGTGGCGTGCCCCCGTCCCGTCCTCTCTGTGTGTATTGATGCATTTGTTTACATGGGAGAGACTCGAAAAGTTATCATGTCTCCGCCCCATGTCTGAGCCACGTCTTCTCTGTGTGAATTGCGCCTAAGAACTCGTTCAACATTGGCGGCTTGTGTTGCTATGTTAGCTGTTAGCTCCTACGTTCACGAGTTATAACCAGAGCGAGGGCGACGAATTTGTAGTTAATCAGTGATTATATAACTGTTAAAAGTGTATATAGAACAATGAAGTATGTTAATTCTAGAGATAATGACATTGCCATTCCCGATTTAAATTTAAGTACGGAATACAACATGCAATGCATATTATTTATACAAGGGCTTTCATTTCAAAACTTCCCAGACTAAATAACATGATTTAAATTGAATTCAATTTAAACAAAAAACTCGTCAATTTAGATATTGAGGGGGAAGACTAAAATCAGGCTTAATTGCATTTTAGATTTCACCCCCACCCCCAGCCACCCCCAATTTGAATGTTAATGTTATGTTCTATTTAACGACGCTCACAACTGCCGCGGTTATATCAGCGTCGCCGGTGTTCCGGAATTTTGTCCCGCAGGAGTTCTTTCACATGCCAGTAAATCTACTGACATGAGCCTGTTGCATTTAAGCACACTTAAATGCCATCGACCTGGCCCGGGATCGAACCCGCAACTTCGAGCATAGAAGGCCAGCGCTATACCAACTGTGCCAACCAGGCCGACTCAACGCATCAAAACAGCTATTCATAGAAATAGGAAAGTACAGTGGAAAGGAAAACAAACTCGTTGTCGAGACAATATTCCCGTTTCCGGAAAAGAAAGACCTATGGGACATTTGTAAATGCACAGCTTGTTACATAATTATGTTTATGTACAACTATAGGCCTACAAATTGTTACATACATATAGATTGACATTGGTACAGTACTGCTCTTTACATATTTACATCATTTACACCTATAAAATATAACACAGGGTGTAACATTTACTGAAATGATGCAAAACAATAGGTTAATAAATTTCGTAAATATCTTGAAACGTTTACTAAGTAAAAACCAAAGAAGGAAATAAACTATACATACATAATACATAATACATACATACATACATACATACATACATACATACATACATACATACATACATACATACATACATACATACATACATACATAGGCCTACATAACCATACTATTCTTTTTCGCATAGTTTCAGAGTAGCTCTTTTTTCTGTTACAGTCTTCACATTTGAGGAGTCACTTCTTCAGTACCACAGACATGATAGCATGTCTCAGAGCAACCAAAACATGGAACATAAATGCATAATGAAAACACTCCAAGAAATATGCACATGGTTGGAAAGCGGCGGTGAGGTCGCTGTAAGTTCTCAAATAGCAACTTTAAGATCCGGTCATTAAATTTCTCTTTTGTTAAAATTTAAACCAAATCCATAATATTTTAATTATCTTAATTTGAACTATTGAATATTCAATTCAATATTAATTCTCTGTTCTGCACTTTCTACGATAGTTTTAATTCAGAAAAATAATTTAAATATCGTATGTAAATTTTATTCTAGAATATGCCATTAGGAAAGTCCAGGATAACAGAGAGGGCTTGGAATTGAACGAGTTACATCAGCTGCTTGTCTATGCGGATGACTTGAATATGTTAGGAGAAAATCCACAAACAATTAGGGAAAACACGGGAATTTTACTGGAAGCAAGTAAAGAGATAGGTTTGGAAGTAAATCCCGAAAAGACAAAGTATATGATTATGTCTCGTGACCAGAATATTGTACGAAATGGAAATATAAAAATTGGAAATTTATCTTTTGAAGAGGTGGAGAAGTTCAAATATCTTGGAGCAATAGTAACAAATATAAATGATATTCGGGAGGAAATTAAACACAGAATAAATATGGGAAATGCCTGTTATTATTCGGTTGAGAAGCTTTTATCATCCAGTCTGCTGTCAAAAAAATCTGAAAGCTAGAATTTATAAAACAGTTATATTACCGGTTGTTCTTTATGGTTGTGAAACTTGGACTCTCACTCTGAGAGAGGAACAGAGGTTAAGGGTGTTTGAGAATAAGGTTCTTAGGAAAATATTTGGGGCTAAGAGGGATGAAGTTACAGGAGAATGGAGAAAGTTACACAACACAGAACTGCACGCATTGTATTCTGCACCTGACATAATTAGGAACATTAAATCCAGACGTTTGAGATGGGCAGGGCATGTAGCACGTATGGGTGAATCCAGAAATGCATATAGAGTGTTAGTTGGGAGGCCGGAGGGAAAAAGACCTTTGGGAAGGCCGAGACGTAGATGGGAGGATAATATTAAAATGGATTTGAGGGAGGTGGGATATGATGATGGAGAATGGATTAATCTTGCTCAGGATAGGGACCAATGGCGGGCTTTTGTGAGGGCGGCAATGAACCTCCGGGTTCCTTAAAAGCCAGTAAGTAAGTATGTAAATTTTATTAATGATATGAATAACAATGAGACAAACACTTCCGAGGGCGCTTCAACATCTTAGAAGAACTGTCGGAATGAATCATGTGCTGCTTGGTCATCTTGGCGGTATGAACTTAAGGTGGGGCGTGTATGGGCCTCGTTGGATGAGCGGGTGAGGGGTCTCATGCGGCCGATGGGCTCGTACACTTCATTATCATTCATCCCATAATTCGGTGTGCACAATAGGCCACTATAATATATGTACTGAAAGGTCGTTCCTAACAGCCTCTAGCCACTCAATACTACTAGCCTACTACTAACAGTGATACACAATTTTAAAATTGAAGTTATACCATTTCGGGGCTCCCTTTTCCAAAGCAGTCCCATACTATTCCGCTGTCACGAACTAGCAAAACATGCCATATGCTGTTACAGAATGAAACAAATATGACATGTCTGTCACACGTTTTTCATTATCTTGCTGAATCGATTAATATTGTTGTTGATGAAAGCACATTAATATTCCTAGACATCCTTAGGTTTGATTTCATTAGATTATTTCAATATATATAGGTTAAAGATATAGTTAGTTAACATTTTTACAGTCCTCGAATTTAAACCCAATCGGGCATGTATGGAGAGAACTTAACCCCAAACTTAAAAGAAACATATTAATTAAATCCGAAGAATTTAGAAAGAGGTTAAAGCAAAATAGAGACGCAATTTTATTGGTTACAGAAGAAGATTAATAATGATGATGATGTTAATAATAATAATAATAATAATAATAATAATAATAACAGGAATTTATGATATGCCAAAACATTTTGATCATATCATGGAAAAAAGGATCCTTAGAAAATACTAAAATTTTGACAAATACTGTACTTCAATTATTTAGGTTACAAATTTTATATTCGGTCTGAATATTAAATTGACATGTTATGGAACGATTTATTTAAGAGACAACACTCCAAAATAATTGAGCTACAGACTCATTATTTTTATGTTAAAGTCGGCCTCGGTAGCGTAGTCGGTATAGCGATGGCCTCTTGTGCTCGAGGTTGTGGGTTCGATCCCGACCCAGGTCGGTGACATTTAAGTGTGTTTACATGCGACAGGCTCATGTCAGTAGATTTACTGCCATGTGAAAGATCTCTTGCGGGACCAAATTTCGGCACACCGGCGAGCTGATAGAAGCCTAACCTCTGCAGTTGCGAGCATTGTTATATAAACCATATTTTTTATGTTGAATTGTACGGTATGAATAACACTTTCGTTTGAATTCCAATTTTAAGATTTTATTTACACGTTAGTATAATTCTGTGGTGTTCGAGTAAAAGGGGATGTCCCTTTTTTGTACAGATGGAATTTTGTTCCCCAGATGAACACACAAGTTAAATTATACATGTGAGTGTGAAAAAATCAAAAGAATACTAGCAGTTGATTTGTTTTATTTGTGTGGAAGATTATTTTCAATAAAGATCCAAAGTTTAATTTTCATTTATCTCCAAACTGACTTATCTCCCTTTACCCCCCCCCCCCCCGCAAAAAAAAACACAGAAGTATATTTTACTAAATAATTAAGCATCGTCCAAATGTTTACTGGAGTATTTATTTGCTCATTGGCACGGCACTGCTTAGTAGCTTTAATAGCAGTCTATATTTCTTGAATTTTACGTAACCACTGATTATTATATTGGTTTTATTTCCAGGTGTTGGATAGCGATAACTTAACAGTTGAACGCAGGAGTTTCATTTATGACGTAATTGTAAAACAGATGGCACTCAAACTCTTTTTCATAGAATTAATATGTACTGACAGAAATTTAATGAAATATAATATTAGACTTTCGGTAAGTATGAGCTAATATAACACATATACTCGTATATAATGCAAATATCTCGAATGTCTTCATACATAACTTCTTACCTTCTGCTTCCAAAAGCCGGTTGTCAAATAGAATGCTTTGCAGACTATGATCTTTCTTAAAATATAATTATTGGTATTATATGATTTTTATTTTTAGTACCGTATGAATTATCTCTATTAGCCTATTTTAATCATTACCTTGATTCACATTGTTTTATTTAAAACTATATTGTAATTGTTTAACTCTTAGAATTACATGCAATAATTAAACTTGTCTTCATTTTGCTCTTATTATTATTATTATTATTATTATTATTATTATTATTATTATTATTATTATTGTTCTTGTATTTGCTATGTTTTTAAACTGGTTGAGTGGAAGAGAAGGTCTTATGGCCTTAATTCTGCCAGTAAAAATAAATAAATAAATATAAATTAATTAATCAGTTATTTAATGATGGAATGTGTGTGAGTGAATGGATGAATGAATATTATTTATATTATACAGGGCGATTCACGAGTATTACCGTCACTTATGGAGCTTATTTCCGAAGACATTCTGAGCAAAAAAGTCATATAAACATGTGTCCTAATCTCAATATTTTCAGAGTTGCACTAATTTGAAGTTGTTTGTAAAATACCATTATTCTTTAACTTTAAGGGTAAAAGAATATTACAAATAAAGAATAAACTATTCAGAAGTATCAATTCTATATATTTCATTTATATATTCCAAAGTACGCAAAAACAAAATGCTCCTACAGGTCAGACATAGTGGGGATTAAGTCATTTGTCTCGAGTCTCTTGAAGAGTAGGTACAGATGTGAAATGCGGTTTACTCTAGACAGTGTAATAGGGCCTATAGCATTATTCAATTCTTTCCACGTTAGCGTATTTCAGGACAATCTTAAAGTGTATGTCCTTTCTCTCGTTCACGCCTCTCGCTATCAGTTAGTGGGTGTGGAACAATGAAGTCATGCGTTACTCGAGAACGGAAGCTCTATGTTTTGAATGTTGCTTGGCTATAATGGCCAAAATATGTAGAGAGATATCAAGGAAAATAAAAGTGAAATAATGGCCTTAATGGGGATTTGTGACCAAAATTCAACAAAAATGCCCCAAAAATGACCGAATAGAACAAAAATTCCAAAGAATACATTTTCATCAAAATCCTAGCTCTAGAGATGACCATAGACAAGAAGTTCGTACAAAAACAGTAGATTTCAGTTGATTACAGCGAAGAGTATAGATCTCACCCGCGCCTCGCTCTGTTCCCGTTCGCTACAGACGATACGCGGTATATTCACATAAACAACGCATAGTGGCATTCTGTGATCTGTGTACAGGCGTGAATAGTTTGAAGAGTATTGTTACTTTATATTAATATTTTAAGTTCTGAACAAAGTGAGCTATTATGTTATTATTGTATTATTTACATAATGTTGATATTATGCATGATTCCAAAAAAATAAACTAATCTATTGTTAAATAATTATGCAAACAGTAGTGTGTAACACGTTTATTTTTCCCCGGATTATTCTTCGTTAAATGTTGACATCTAGTGCTGCTATGCATTCGGTTGCGTTACAGTCCAAGTTCAACATCGGAATTACGACACGAACTTCCTAGCTGTCATTACAATAGAAATAAAAAATGTTTTTGAAAACAATTATGGGTTTAATATTAAGCCACATACGAGATACACTATTACATTCACAAAGTAGTTGTTCACCTTATATTTGATATTTGCCTTGTGACATAGAACGAATATTTTCAGAGTACAAATATTGTTTCTATTTTTTTCTAAACATAAAAGTAGACCTAGTATTCTTTTGATAAAATAAAAATGTTCATTGTTATTTGTTATAATGAGGCTAGAATCGTAATTGTATATTTTATATGTTATTTCTATAATATGAATGGGTAAATTATTTTAGATTGGGAGTTACGAAGTTTATAATACAAATTATTGTTTTTTTATATTATTCTCGTATTATTTTCTTTTTCTAAGGCCGTGGTCGATTGGAGCACATATTTGGTTACCATCCGGTTGAACATGTTTGTCGCTCTGGTTCACTGACATTGAGAGTTGCGTTAATACTTTTCATTCGATAGAGATATAGTCCACGCTCACACAACTTAACAGTTTTGGTACCAATTTCCCAGCTCTGGTGATGACAGTATTAGTAATGATGTTGACAATGGTGATTTTGGTGATAAAGGTCATAATTGTGGTATTAATAGTAGGTCTATTAGTGGTGCTGGTAATAACAATGATGATGACGAATTACAAAGAAGTGTTGAAATGATAACACATGAACCGTGAGTAATATTGGAATATGCAACATCGTTTTTGTTCACAAAAAATTCTACAAGAGATTCTAACTTGTATCTTCGGAGAGAGAAGTCGATGTTTTATAGCTAACAAATAAAAATGATAAGAATAAATTTTTATCTTAATAAAATAGCTAGTATACACATTTTAGGACAAATTTTTATTTGATTATTCCTATGGTGTTACTTTTATTCCAGAATGCAGTGGGACAGAATTCAGAAGAATCGGTATTAGACTTCATGAATAAGATAGAACATAGCGAGAAGATGTATCAAGAAATAGACCATGAAAAGGAATCGCATCTCAGCTACATGAAAATATTTGATTTCGGTAACTGTGAAATTACATTAAATACAGACGCTTGAGATGGGCAGGGCATGTGGCACGTATGGCCGAATCCAGAAATGCATATAGAGTGTTAGTTGGGAGACCGGAGGGAATAAGATCTTTGGGGAGGCCGAGACGTAGGTGGGGGGATAATATAAAATGGATTTGAGGGAGGTGGGATGTGATGGCAGAGGCTGAATTAATCTTGCTCAGGATAGGGACCGATGGCAGGCTTATGTGAGGGCGGCAATGAACCTCCGGGTTCCTTAAAAGCCATAAGTAAGTAAGTAGGCCTAAGTAACTGTGAAATTTATGAACATCCCAACATACTTTCTCTCTATTTCATGTTCTAATAGTGACGGTTACTGGTAGGAAGCTGTACCTATAGTGCTGCCTTTCCTGTGTAATTATTTAGGACGTTTTTAAAACGTTGAATAACATTATTCGGGGGTCACTAGGCTGAAACGGACACCGATCCAACTTCGTCTTCGGATGCTAATAACTTAATACCTATGAACTAAGTATAGAAACATATTACGTGTAAATGAACGAATGAAGACTAATCTATGCAAAAATATTTATTTTAATCCCAAAATATGATTGTACATTGTTTAAATAGCCTAATAACCAAAACATGCAATAATTTTTCTAATTTTACAGACTTTCAACCGCTTGAAAAGGCTGAACCGTTAAAGATGTATCTGGACATATTGCGAGTAAATAGTAATACATGCGACATTTTCAAAAATGCAATCCGTTTTGATTCAACTCTTACGGTTTAGGAGTTAGAATCAATTGTGTGTGGCTTACGCAACTGCTATGCTGAAAGCATGACTCAATAACCTTGCATTATGAGAATTCGCAGTTAGACAAAAGTTTAGTCACTCTGCATATCTAAGTCTGCCAGGGGAAAATATTCCTTTGTTTAAATCGCCGTAACTCGGACACGAGTAAAGATTTTGAAAAGTAACCACTTTTAAAAGTAATTTTCATTCTTTCTGAACTTTCCTCTCGCTTTGGCCCACATTTAGAGTGAAAAATAAAAACGTTTGTCGCTTACCAACTTTGTGAATGTCTATTTTGAACAGGTCACTTCGAAGTTAGTATTTTTTTCTCAAAAAAAGATTTTAATTTCGAATTTTTTCTGTGTTTTCCTTAAGACATTTATCTATGAATCCTAAAAATTACAGTGCGATTGAGTGGCTAACATAGGAGCCATGTCATGCTAGCTACAACCGGCAACGAAAGAACCAAAATGGCGAACGATTATACCCAGTCTTTAGAGATCCTAACCTTAACAATTGCAAGCATGTGACATCACGCACAGATAACATGTCTACAGGAAGCTGTCGCGCAGAATATATGAGACTTTATAGGAAAAGAAAATGTGAAGCGAAAGATAATTCTAAATCTAGTAAGTATTTCCACTTGTTACCTACACTTGGATTCTTGCATAGTTGCGTTAGGTTAACATTCAATATTATGGCATACTCGATCGAGTTCTTCTGTAGCATTATGTTACCACGTCAATGGACAACATTACCACTCTCTGGCGATCTGTATAGATAAACCGGATCGCCTTATTTCACTCCGACTTGAACTTGATGAGATTCCATCGCCATATGTGTGATATTTGAACTTGTTGGCTCAGCACGCAACTCATTCCATGACGGGTGCATAAAAAGACTATTTGGACTGCAGTGGATAGGGAAGATCTCGTTCCGATCTGGTCTCACGCTTCAGCAGAGGTGAACAATCGGATCGTCTAATCAGAACGGAGATATCGCGTGTTTAGCCCAATAATATTACAAAAAAAAGTGCTTTTAGTTTCCCCTTCCTTCCCCATATAAACATCTCCTCCCATTTTCTCCGAAAAAAAAAATCCTTATCCAGACTCAGATAATGCCTTTATTTGATTATTGCGATGTTCTATTAACTTATGTAACTTCAAAATTAGCCATAAAGCTACAACGTATTCATAATAATGTGCATTAGATTTATATGCAACATTATATGACCAATGGCGATTCCTCCATGAAGGATATGAGGATGATCCTACAGTTTAATTTCGTGCCTCTGAGGATAGAAAATATTTTAATTACAGATTTTGATTTTCAATGTGTCCCAACGTATTAATTTCCTTTAAGCTTCCACTTTCTGCTGTGAGTTTTCGCCACTGCACAGCTCAGAAATAATTTCCGAGGAACCATCCACATATCTTACAGCAAACGGTATTTCTAGCAGTGAAGTTAGTGGGCAGGGGAGGGTGCGGAGGGTGGGGTACGGCTTGAGTTTAGCCGCGTTTGAGGATATTACCGCGTATCCTAATACTACGACCCTTCTTTCTGGGTGGTGGAGATCCTGTCAGATACTACAATAAGAATTTTCGAGTACCCTTATAGCCTCCTTAAATGCAGTTCATTAGTTATTTTAAAAGAAAATAATACACGAAATAATAAATAAATAATTTAAAACAATATAATATAAAAAAACAAAATGAATAAAAAACAAAATGAATAAAAAACAAAATTACATAAAAATAAACAAAATAAGCTATAATAAATACAAGAATAAACAGGACTTTCAGATGACAGGACAGTCGAAAGAATATCTGAAGTTGTATTTGATCGTTTACAAGATTTTAACTATAGCAAGAAATTAATTGTGCAAACGTACGACGGAACATAGGTAAATATCGGGCAGTACAATGGCTTGGGAGCCATATTCGCAACTAAAAAGGGTAGGAGAATCGAACTTCACTATACTAAAAGCCAGGTTATGAACCGACTAAACCGGAAGCAACGTTCTATTGCTCTCTTTCTGAGCTCTATTGCCACGTAGTGGCGTGAGATTCAAAGCATGTTCAGCGTTTGTCACCAATACGTTTAAAATAACTACTGTATATAGTTCTCGATAACACTATCAACAATATTAGTAATTAAAATTACTGTTTTAAGAAAGGACGAGCTAATGACGCTGGTACAAAATGCGACTCGTAATGCACGTGGTACTGAAAATGAACTGGGAAGTTTGGCTACACTGTCTCCGTGATTCCGTTGCCAGATTTTCGTTAGCAGACGACATTTTCACGTGAGGTCCAATGAAAAGCTCCGTTCTCCTTCCCCCCCTCCGCCCCGCCATATTCAACGTGTCATCGCTGCACAGCTTACCCCTCTAACCCGTACTTTCCTCTCGCCCACCCAACTACTTCCTGTTTAGTCGGTTCATAATCTGGCTTTTAGTATACTAATAAATTGCCAGTTCCAGAATGGTGAGTCAAAGACTCTACCTACTTGTATTGATTTTGCATGCCTTATTATTATTATTATTATTATTATTATTATTATTATTATTATTATTATCATCATCATCATCATCACCATCATTATCGTTTTTATTATTAATATTATTACTAATATTATATTATTATTAATATTAGTTTCTGTCTTGGTCGTCAGTCGTCAATCTCATTTCTACATACAAAAAATATCACGAGTCGCCTCTGTATATGACCATATTTCACCATACTTCGAAGAGCTGTCGCGGCTCCAACTTGATAACCGCAGGAAACTACATTCACTCTCGCTGCTGTATCAAATCTTACACACTTCTTGTCCAGCTTACCTGTCATGTCGGTTTCAGAATCTCTCATCTCTTCACAGTTTTGGCACCGGTCTCAACAAGAAACTATTATTCTTATACCTAAATATAGAACGTGCCGTTATTCTCAACCTTTCACCATCTACACCTCTCAAATCTGGAGTCTTCTTCCTGCCGGTATTAGAACCTGTCATATGCTATCGTCTTTCAAAATTGAAATACACAATTGCAGGCATAGTAAATTGCATTCGAGCTTAAATATACCTACTTATATGCAATATTTAATAATGTGAGGTTTGTCTTCAGACTAGTTTACTGAATTGATTTTCTCATAAAATGTTTAACAGTGATTATATTAGGGCCAGGAAGTTCATTCCCTAAAAACTTACTAAATATGCATGCAATTATGCTTTTAAAACCTTCAAATATGCAAATAAAATAAATATGCACTAATAAATTTTCATGAATAAATAAGTAATAAATAATAATAATAATAATAATAATAATAATAATAATAATAATAAACAATAAACGTATAACATTATAGGTAAAACTAGACGAGATTAAACTAACATTTGAATGGCTCAGTGCCAGAGTTGCCTAACCCACAAACTTTTAAGTCTCTAATTTCTGCATAAAATTACTGAAATTTTTCATTTATATGTATGTCAAAGTACATGTATTAGATAAATATTAGATGATTATAAATAAAAAATAATTTCCAGTTGAGAGAATATAATTTAAAAAAACGACGTCTAAGTTTAGAGTTCGATAACTTTTTTCAGCGTAATCGTGGTTTAGGCAACTCTGGCACTGTGCCACTCACTTATTCTTGAGGGCGGCACACTACTGTGCCATGAGATTCGCTAGGTGTGCCGCGAAATTTTCATTACATTTCTGGTAAAAATAATTGTAATAATTTCACTCAATACCAGTTCTCAAATATAGAATATGATGTTTTTATTTTAAAAATCCAAACTATGCATTTTTAGGCAACATAAAATCAGCTTTAATGAGCTTAAACGCGAAAATATGACATAATAATATAAATATCATGAAATATTATGCGTTTATAAAAATAAAGCCAAAATCTGCAAATATATACAATATAAAATATGGTTTGATAAACTTAAATGTTGATGATTCGTGAAGCTAATTAATTAGCAATTAATTACAGTCAGTGGAAAAACATATGCAAATGCATGAACTTCCTGGCACTAGTGATATATTTAAATGTTTAAACAATTGCATTTCACAAAAATAATTTCTATGCATTTCTAATGTATTCAGATTAATCGGTAACTTGATAAGTTTCATTAATACACTTTTACATCGTAGCGGTATCTATTATTATTATTATTATTATTATTATTATTATTATTATTATTATCATTATCATCATCATCATCATCATCATCATCATCATTCCCCCAGCCGTTATAGTTGGTTTTCGAAATCGGATTTCGCTACAAATTTTATTCCACCAAATTCATCACGATGCTGAAAAATGTAATATCTGAGAGTGAAAAACCTTAAATTGTCAAATGCATATTATATTTCCGTTTTTCTATACTTTTTTATTGTAAACATCATTTATGAAAAAAATATTTTATTCTTTTACAGGCAAAAAAATCATAGTTCATAAGCACAAAGGCCATATTCAAGGACGTATTATATACTTCGTTATTAACACCAAGGTCATTCCTCATATTATATATCTCACACGGGTAAGTTTATGAAAACGGATTTTATAACTAAGATAAAATTTCCTAATAGCACATAATTCTAGGCACGTTGAAAGATAGCCTATTTTAGAACTTTACTGTAGATGTAGTCACACAGTTTTGTTTGAATTAATCTTCTGCCATTTGCTTACCTCTGCTATTAGCCTATATACGTAGGCATACATACATACATCGCTGTCTCCTGAGCTGTGGTCAAAGATTAATTTTATTTTCTTAAAACTATTGTAACACTGTAGATTATTGATCAATGTACTGTACATTTATCATGTGCTACTTAGATGCCTCACAGGCAGGCCGAAGAGTTCATATTTACTTTTTATAACTTCTATGCGGGCTACCTATACTTAACGTTGCCAGAGTATGGATTCATACTACTTAAGGTCGTGGAAAAGACTTGCTTTTTTCCTCTTTTCTCCTTTCGCCTGGAGTTACAACAGCGCATATTGTAACCAGTGCACCAGCTCTTTCCTATAATGGTTTTCAGTTCTTCAACGAAACAGGAAGTATTTCTACGTGCGACGGGCCACATTGCTATCAACGATTACGTCGCAATCTCAACTTACCGTACAGTGCAGTTGCTTTATCTTGGCACAAACGGTTAGAAAGACCTGCTCCCCTGCTATGAGAACAATACAAAACCCTCATTAAGGGCCTGTACTACGATCGCCTGTTAAAGCTCCAGATTCGTAAACTCCAGTTTAGCAATCTGGAAGTTAAATATTTTGTTCTGTACTACCAGCGGATTTTAACTGCAGGATTGTTATCCGGAAGATATAGTAACATTTTTATTACGTTGGCAATGAAGTTACTGAAAATGTAGTGAAATTTATTGCGTTGGTATACCTTTCCCCGCGTATTTCATGTTTATGTTCCGTGTTTATATGGTACTATTTATTTTGAGGTTTTATTGTAAGCATTATTGTTATTATTTATTATAATGCTGAAACTCCAGCCAAGAAAATAACAGAGTGAAGAACAGAAAATTACACATACTATATGAAGAAACTTTACATGGAAGCAAAAGGTAAGATTTTAAAGGTTATGTTTCTTTTCGAATAGTAATAATTCCTTCAATATGATAGTATTTTGGTTTTAATTAGTAGGCCTAAAGAGGACGGGTGCGGGTTCCAGCAAAAGTGCGTTTTTCTCCATAATCATTGTTTTATTCATGTGTAACTGCACAAGAAGTGTAGGTGGCAATTATTTTTGTATTGTAATTAATATTAAGTGTGCTTTCAGTTTGTTGTATAGCCTACATTATTAGTGAATAGGGCCTATTTCGGTAATTTTTTTAGAAATAGTGTACTCACGGCTTCAAATCATGGGTCGAAGGCATAGTAACTCGTTTAAAAAGAAAAGTTCACTGATACTGATAATAATGAATGATGTTTTTGGCCTGGGATTTCTAACCAACATTAGTACAGCAAGGTACACTGTTCCTAGCAAATTACCAATATTTCAGCATGTTAGGCCTACGTATTTTACTGTTAGTAAATGGGCGGATATTTTGTATTAGGCCTATAATACCATTCGATCATAAATAGGGCCTAACATTATTTTTTAAAAGAACAGCATGAGGTGGAGAGACGTTTCCACTAAAATGCAATATCTGTTGCTGCTACCAGTTCGACTATAATCACTCACTGTAATGCACATTCAACACCTCGTAAAATAACACAGAAACAGAAGATATTAAGTTTTTTCCAAAGTTTCTATGTACAGTATAGTCATATGTTTGATATTGTACTGACAATCGTCCAGTAAAAGCTCTTGCTTATTTAGGTATAGAAACTTAGATAAGGGAAAAAGAGAAATACAGTATATTTTCTAATGTTGTAGGTTGCATATGGAATTAACCTAGTTTTACTTCCTTTTTAGTAATATAGAATGAAGCATGGGAAGAATATAGTAACATCAGCACAAATACAAGGACCTGAAAACAGCTGAGAAGCAAATTTGAATTCTTGGAAAAGAACACAAAGAAAATTGCTGCTGCAGAGAGACAATGCAGGCTACAAACAATTGGAGCCCCTCCAACTGAAGCAAAACCAAATCCAAACTTAGCCAAGGTAAGTGATTTAATTCTCCTATCAATTGAGTGATTTCTCAGTGATTTTCATTCATATTCAATGCATAAGTTCACTTATATGTTAATTTATACAATTATTACATAATAAGCAGAGGAAATTGTATAACACAAGTTTGAATTCTTTTTATTTATTTGTTTATTTATTCATTCACTCATTTATTTATTTACTTACTTTTGTTACAGCCGAAGTAGTAACTAAACCAAGTTCCACTGATACCAGTGCAGCTAATAACACGAATGAGGTTAGTGTGTAAGGAATTAAGAGTCAGAAGAAGAGATGATGAGCTTTAGAGATAAAAAATGATATTAGATTCTTGAAAATTGTTATACAAATTTAATTTAATGTCGGTATTACATTATAATACTATTATTTCTTTTTTATTTACAGTACCATTCAGGTTCACAGTGCAATTCTTTAGTTTTTGAAGTGAAACTGGACATCCCAACAATATCTCCAGGTAATTTGATTTATACTACAAAACGTTCTTTCACATTCTACGTACGATGCTTACTTTTCCAATCTGAAATAGCTGTAACATGTAAACACATTTTCAGCCAACATGTTGAAAATAAAACTAACACACATACTATATGAAATCTGCAGCAAGCAGTAGATAAATTAGATGCAAAAGTTAAAAAAAAATGTTAAAATATAAATTGTACATAATGATGAAATGGTCACAAGAAATGGATGTCATAAAAACTAAACATCATTGTATTATAATATTATGTGGGATTTGAGTAGGAATTTGAAATTTATAAATGTAGGCCTAAAAATAGAAAGCACACTAAACTGAAGAATTTATTTTGAGATTTCTCTGTAATGGGTTTGTAATTAGATTAGGCCACATTATGTTAAGTTGTATTTCAATTTTACCGTGAGGATTCTCACTTTGAAACTTGTGAATGATTTCTTGTGTACAGAAAAACGGAAAAATATTTTTTCATAAGGTAAAACAGAAACTGACTACACTCTATTTACAATAGAACTATTTGCTTGGTTTTCTCTCTCTCTTTTTTATTGCAGCTTCACTTTCTTATTGTTAAAAATGAGTTTGGATTAATAGCACGTTAGAAAATACAATACTGTTACAGCTGCTGACTTTGAAGTGTCCACACATTTATGATAAAACATCATCTTTCTCCAGAATTAAATATCTTAAGAATTAATTCCACTCTTAAAATATTACAGAGTCAGCTGGTGCAGCAGATGAAGGTCTTCCACTGTACGGGTATTTACACAGTGTAATGAAAGTAAGTTTTAAGTGAAATTACTGGTTTATTCAGTGTAGGTAGTGTAGGCTAAACTCAGAAAGATCTGAATATAAGCATATATCCCTCTCTTAAATATTTCAGCTGATAATGGGATAATAGATGATCGAGTTACACCCCAAGGATGCTTTAAGAAAAAAGAAAGAAAGAAAAAGCAAGCCTCTGAGGAATGCATTAGCCACATTGAAAAATCTTTCTCCATCTGTGAACTGTAAGTTTAATGTTGACTTAATTTTACTTGAGATGTTAGAAATTCATGAACTTCAGTACTATTACAGTGATTTCTTTAAAAAATACATTAGTTGAAAGTTGGATGCTAACATTATAACATAGAATGATTTGGAATAAAAGTAAGTCATATCCTCATGTTTGCAAGGAGATGGGGTTTGGAATATCAAAAGTAAGATTTGGAGTTTTTACATTACTTTTTCCTCCTCTTTAATGGGTGGTCTATCTACAAAGACATCTTCAATTAGTGGCAGAAAGTAAATGCTACAATAATCACCCATTCTTTATGTTTTAACAAAAAATATGTTTAATTTTGTTGACCAAATTTGTTTGACCTGGATGACTGGGAGATTACTTCTTCTCATCCTTCTAATGGAGTGATAATGTCTTGCAGCTGTTCTTGATCCCTGTGGTCTCTGGCCTCTGCTTTATCTGCTAGTCTTCAGGATTAGGTTCGAGTCAGGTGATAATTATTAGCTAATCTAAGGTTTCTGGTTGGGTTCGGGTCTGGTTCAGATCAGGCCGAGATGGGCCGGGCCTAAGAATTATGGCCCGTGCAGATCTCTAACAAATGGGGCTTATAGCTGAAGTTGGCTCTGCCACAGTTTTCCAAGTTTTGTGTATTTGCATATGTATTTGTGTTGTGTTTAATTACAGTTACTATGTACTCTTATGTATTAGCCTGTATATTATTAATTTGTAAATATGACATGTACCATAGCATATATAATGAGACAGTGGATGTAATAAATGATTATGCTTATTGTGTCTTCTGAAAAATGTCGTGTTTTGTTCACACAAAATAAATAAATAAATTTTAAATTTAATTGCAGCTATAGTGCATCTCTCTTGTTTTAAGTACACATTCACAGAGTACCTGAATACAATTGAAGCGTCAGCTGGAACAAAGTTGTAAGTTACAAAATTTTCATTCGGTGTGTTTCCGTGTAATAATGTTCTATGTCATGTTACCTTGCTATACTCCTTGGCTTGCAACTGTCCATCAATGCAGTACGTGAAATTTGTCCACTCAAAAGTTTGCTACCCTCATAAGAACAAAGTTGTACGCATATACACATTTTTGCAGCTCCTGTAAATTTTACCAAATATAACTTATAACGTTGTTCCAGCCGACGCTTCAATTAATGTGCCTCTTGAAAAATGTTGTTTTACCATATTTTGCTTATGTAAAATAAATTTGAATTACAGATACAGTGCATTTTTATTGTTTTAAATAGCCTACAATGTACCTGGTCATAATTTTTAAAATGTATTTATCAAACCTTTGTGTTTGAATCATCTTAGCCTGTTAAGACATCACTGTGAGGGATCCAAGCAATAAAATATATATAAAAAGTAACGATATGAATATGTTTGCATACATGAATCACTAGGCCTAGCGTGAATGAAACAGCTCCCTTGCAAAACATAAATGCCAATTCCAAAACTTTCAGGAAATGAAGAAAAACTTTCACGTCTAAAATTCAATAAATTGTTACAGTTTGTTAAATAATAATACTGTATATAGCAAGCATATCTTAAGTCTGATTAGTGAAATATGCTAGGCCTACTCCTACTGGTGAGCTATATATGCAAGGAAGGAGAAGGGAACTTGCCACCCTACCACATTATCTCCTGATAGTTGTCTCATGAGTGATGCCTTATTGGTATTCCAATCTATCTTCGGAGAGTTGACTAAACAACTAACAGACACAAAATGAAACAGTTCTAGGAAAACTTTAATCAAGACCTATAATATATACATAAAACCTGTATTAAAATACTATTCAGAAATATTCGTAACAGCATCAAAAAGAGACAGAATCCCTTGGGGGGGGGGGGGGGAATAAGCCTTGCACTTAATTACTGGAGCAAATAAAACTACTCCCAATGAAGCATTAAAAGTCATCACTTCAATTAAACCAAGCAGCAAGTGCAGCACTAGCTCGATTGACAACAGTTCCTGCTGTAACTTCGTGGACCCCACAAAAATCTCCTACTGTTGTCAATGTTCTCCCAGTGGCATAGAATCTCAATACCATTAGTAGTTGGTCCATTGGAGGTAAGGCATTATTTCTGTAAAAATATATAAACAATGAGATTTGGTTACAACTTTACCGGTAAATCTTTACAATAGCGTTACCAAAAGAAGGCAAGGACTCCCTACAGGATAGCCTGTAAGAGAGAGGTTTGGATGTAGTTTTGACATTTTTTTTTAGACAATTGTAAATATATGCAAATCATACTAACCTGTCACTAACTCGATCTTACGAAAACTTGTCTTTTCCCTTTAATTAGTAAGGAAACACAGTAATGAAATGAATGTGTTGCCCTTCCCTGCCGCCTACCCTTCTATCTCGATAGAGCAATCCCGCCTACCCGTACCTCTCCACTGCACTCCACTTTCACAGCAACTTTCCACCTTTATTTGGGAAATTGGTGTCGGCACTCAATTTTTCTTTCGTTTATGGTACATATGACTTGACTAAAAGCCAAATATGTGAATACATTTGTATCTTGAATTGGTAACGCAATTGTGAAGAAATAGTAATTTACCATATAAAGGATTTTGATATATTATATACTGTTATTATTTTTATATAGTATTTTGAAACTGTTATTATTGTAGGTTGCCCTATATTATTATATCAATCACCTTCATATCTTGTAAGGGCAACAGAACACCTGCATGAAGCAACATTCTAACCTCATTTCTACTGTATTACAGGTTACTGTACTTCAAAGTAATTATTATAGTGCTATTATATATAAAATATTGATGTAATACCTACAGAAATAGTGTAGCTTATTATTAACTGTGTACTTACGAGCTGTGTCTTGTTTCAGTTGATAATTGATTTCATGTAGTAGGTTTCGTTATTCGAAACTGTCTAAAAAATTTCTCGTCATCCCATTCTTCAAAATTATTTGGACGCAGCCTAATTCGTTTTGCTGTTCTGATATAACGAAGTATCTGCTCCAGAACTTATCATCAGAATCAGTATCAAAATTAAATTGATCCTTCAAATCACCAGCTGTACGACGTGCAGCCATCTTGATTTCAACACCGAGTTCCAACCTCCGGATAACGCCAATCTGCTACTCTGCCTCTCGGATTGCTAATCTGGAAGTTTAGCCTCCAGATTGCACATAACCAAAAGTCGTAGTACGCAATTACAACCCAACTTCCGGATAAATATGCCATCTGCCGGATAAGTTTAAACTAGAACTTTATCCGAGAGTCGTAGTACAGGCCCTAAGACTTAGGATTTTCCGGAAGAACTAAACCTTCTTCCAACCCCCTTCAGTCAGTCAGTTGGAGATTATCAGTGGTGGTGTTCACATTGTGAGTTAGATGATAAAGACTACTAAGAAGAAGACGGGTCCGCCACTGCTATATCCATCGACCACAGAGGTTTCTTCCCTCAACCCAACACTCTGTGGTCCGTCCCAGGAATCTGTGGAGTAGAAAGACGAAACAAGACCTCTGCGCAGATGGTATGTGGGAGGGTTAGGGCCAATGACTGCACTGAGGGGAGGCATTGCATTAACGAAACGACCAATTGCTTGCAGGAGGGAATAATTTCTATCTGAATTCTACTCTACCTACCACCACGAGCATCTTACCCCTTAGCGGACTCGGGCTGATGCTACCCGCATTACACTCCGGCACAGATACTGTACTCCAACCAGGAGAAAGTCTCAGGGGAATGAGACGCAGCGGGGTGATGCTATGAATGAATGTTGATATCATAAGATGTCATAAGATCACACACGTGGGTAGACGCATCTCTATTGGCTAATTCTCAAAGCACAAACGATAACACTGATATATACATATTTATATTACCCTAGTTACAAAATTAGGTCACGGTTAATTTCCTGGTCTTTTAATCCCTCCATACAGGAAATAACATATGCAGGAGAGTGCATGTTTTTTAAACTGACGTTATAACGGTAATATTTTCTATCTACTTCGCCCCAATAGATGACGCAATAGTAAGCACATTCCTTCCACGGTTATTCTCCTGGTTGGAGAACAGTAGACCCCGCTCCCATATGCGCGACGTTACTCTACAGATTCCCGGGAAGGACCATAAGCATGCTAAGGCAACGATAGTGCGAGTGAGGGGGTAAGTATCTCCTTCTCCTTCTAAAAATTCAGTGCCAACATAAAGCACCCAGACTTTAGTCCAGCTCTGGACATGAGGGGAGTGGAAGCGAAACCTCCGACCATGTCCTTTTCGCTTACACCACCTTATAAACAAGTGCAGAGTATGGTTCTGTGCATCAGTGGTGGATTTTAGACGACCAGCGAGAGCCGAAAATTCGTAAAATCCTGATACAATTCATCACTGATCTTCCTGTCCACTAGTACCGCACCAAAACGCAACTGTCTCAACTGGGGAAGGTGGAGTGGGGATTTAAGGGATGGTATGCAATGACTCAATCGAGCTAATAGCGCCCAGGCCTGTCCTAGTCTTTGTGGAAACCACAACGAGATTAGGTGCTGAAAGCGTGTGCTTGTGTTTGTAATTTATAACTTAAAATAATATACAGATACAGTATTAAATAGCGAGTCATTATGTATTAAATTCGTCTCATGAAGTTCTAAGAAGATATGGAATAAAGCTACTGAAGTTTAATACCTTACAAATTTACAGTGCTGTAAGAACCATGGCTCGGTGATCTGAAATCAAGCATAGATTTTTTGGGTGTAATTTAAATAGTGTATGTTTTCGAAAGAGATTTGGCTTCATCATGATGGATTTGCAAATTCCTAAACAACACATATTGGAGCTACGAAAAGCCCAATCTCCTTCATGAAGAGTCCCTTCATTATTTTAAAATGTGAATATGGTGCTCCATGAGTGGTGAGAGATAATAGGCAGCAATTTTAAACAAATTATGAATGAAGAAAGGGCTATGGAAATGATTTTGCGTCCCATCTTTGGTGACAACAAATAAGGAACGTGATTTTGCCTTCCCCCCCCCCCAACAGTAGGCCTACCTACAGCACGTACAGCCGACTGTTCTATATACCAGGGGTCGGGAATAGTGTTGAGTTGTGGAAAAATTTCCAACAGGAATGAATTTATGTGGGAATATTACAGAGCATAATACAAAGCATAATTTTTTTCAGAAGGAAGAAAAACGTAATTAAATATCAATAGGCCTACTTAAGGATATTAGATCATTCGGTATTGTATTGTATTGTATTTATTAACATTCCATGGTATTCATACATGCTTAAAGCTAGAATATGGAACAAGTCAAAAAACTTAATACTATTATAAAATCTTAATTTATAGTCACAGTTTAGATGAAATATATACAGACGAGATTTACAATATAGTCTACTAGTACAACACAAAGTTTTAGTATCAATTTCATGAAGTGTTATTGAATGTCATGAATTCACCTACAGAACAGAAAGCGTGAGAAATTAGGTACTTCTTTAATTTGGCCCTAAATAATTTTATGTTTTGAGTTTCATTTTTTATATCGATAGGGAGGCTATTAAACATTTTTACTGCCATATAACGCACTCCTTTTTGATAGCACGATAGACTTGCCGATGGAGAATGAAAGTCACTTTTTTGACGTGTATTTATGCTATGAACTGTTGAATTAGTTACAAAATTTTCACGATTACATACGAGGAAGACTATTAATGAAAAGATATACTGACAAGCCATGGGCATTATTTGTAGTTTTTTTTTAAATAGTCCTACTCGATTCCCTAGATTTGGCACCTACTATTATCTAATTACTCTTTTTTGTAATAGAAATATATTGTTACTATCTGTGGAATTTCCCCAGAATATTATTCCAAAACTCATTACCGAGTGGAAGTATGCAAAGTAGTGGAAGTATGCAAAGAAAATGTTGGTTAATATCATTGGCGTCCCGTGGCCTAGAATTTGTCCGGGGCTATTTGACTATAGTTTGTTATGCGTGGTACTAAAACTAAAATGTCATTTCATTATTGCTCATAAAATTACATTACATATTTTACCGCGATACGAACGCGACCGCGACAGAACTGAATGAGCCTCGGCGCCTTCACTCGCAACACCTGTCTTATAGGATCTAGCATCCCCGTGCACCGAGCGCTACGCCGAACCAGGAACTATAATCTTTTCGCTGTAAGAAAAATCCTAATATAAACAATAGCACGTGGCTGAAGTGAGGCTTCATTAGCCGCTGTTTAGCGCCATAGATTCTCAGTACGTGTTAGGGGAGAGTCGGGTAGTATCGGACATCGGGTAGTATCGGACAGTGCGTTTCTTTCATCTACCACCATATGGTAGTACCTGAATGGCATGGTTATGTTTCTCTATGCGACATCACAGAAACGTAACCATGTCAATCAGGTACTATCATCGTGTGGTAGATGAAAGAAACGCACTGTCCGATATTACCCGATGTCCGATACTACCTGACTCTCCCCTACTGCCCACTGTTGTACATTCTGTTTCATGTTAAACATTCCCCGTTACTCGTCAAGTAGGCCTAACCTCACTACTATGCATTCGTTTGCTTAGGAAACATTTATTTTATAATTACTGTAAATGAAACTCACTTAACTTATTATATAGGGGAGAGTCGGGTAGTATCGGACAGTGCGTTTCTTTCATCTACCACCATATGGTAGTACCTGAATGACATGGTTACGTTTCTCTATGCGACATCACAGAAACGTAACCATGTCAATCAGGTACTATCATCGTGTGGTAGATGAAAGAAACTCAGTGTCCGATATTACCCGATGTCCGATACTACCCGACTCACCCCTACATTTAAGACTATTTGTTTTTCACCGCTTTTGTGAGGGTTTCCACCGAGGATGCAGAAACCATATTTCAGTACCACGTGCTTATGTGAACAACTACGAGCTCAAGTGACGCCAGTTTGTTACAAGAACAGACTACCTCGGTATTACTGTTGGTATTCATCCGCGTTCATAGTACATAACAAAATATAAAAGTAGCTTTTCTTTTACATAGCGTTTTACATATGAGTGAAGTTATATGTTTCACTGTATTTAACAACTAGAATTCAATTTTTTATTTTCTAATAATACAAGAATGTGGTTTCCAAATACGAACTATATTTTCCTGCGTCATGTGAGTGCTTCGACTGGGAGCCAATCACGGGTATGACAGCAACGTGCTTATGTTTACATTAGGATTTTTCTTACAGCGAAAACAGTATACGTCATACTCTCCTCGTAAGGTCTGTATTGGGGATCTAGCATCTCCGGGCTAGAATTTATCTGTCGCTTCTACAACAGAAGATTATAGCATCTCCTCCGAGCAGATGAAGTCCAAACCTTGACTATAAAGAGAACGAAACTTCCTCTATATTTGAGAGTTGTTCGTAAATATCTGAAATAATATATTACGCAAATTTTCATGCGGGGCTGAGCCTGAAAGCCTCAAAGGACGAGACGCCCCTGGTTAATATGATGGCCATCAATGACATCAGTGTAGACCTATTGATATTTAATTACTTTTTCCTTCTTCTACTTCCTGAAAAACTATGCTCTGTACTGTCACATACGAGCTTTCATAAAATCAACGACTACGTGTTTATATTCGAGGTTATAAACTGTGTTCGGAAACGTAAATTTCAGCACGGTGAGAGTGAAATGAATGTCAAAGGTCGCATTGGTGGCGACAGTTCCCTGAGTGAACAGGGTCAAGCTTTTGCACTGGCGTTGGCCGAGTACGTGCAAGAGGAAGACGTGCCGAGAGGTCTTCGCGTATGGACGTCGTGGATGAAGAGAGCCATTCAGACAGCTGCTCATATTAAACTGCCTCAGGAGCGCTGGAAGGCTCTGAATGAGATCAACGCCGTGAGTACTAAATCACTTGACTTATAATTCCTCAACAAAATAGATATAACAAAATAACAATATTGCTCTTCGTGCCCTTGTAAATAATAATTAATTCCCGTGACAAAAACATTTGTTATCTTACGTAAGAGATAAAAAAGGTTAAAACATATAGCACGCTTCAACTAGATCTCCCTTTTGTATCACATGTTCAAATAAAGATCCATTCATGTTTTTCGTGAAAATAGTTATATTTCATGTGCAGTATTTCTGATATAGTAATTAAATCGTGGGCATTTAATATGGTGGTAAGTATGATACTGCGCAACACAAGGGAAGAATGAAGGTACAGGGACAGTTAACCAGGGAGTTTGAGACAAGGAGATGCCATATAAACGACGCTATTCAACTTATGTTTGGAGTATGTTATTAGGAGAATCCAGCTGAATACAGGAGGAACCATTTATACCAGGTCACTTCAATATATGGCTTTTGCGGATGATGTCGTCCTTTTGGGTAGAAACCCCAGAGCATTAACGGAGGCACTACAGCAAATGCAATAAGTTTCGAGACACTTGGGGCTGATAATTAACAACGAGAAGGCGAAATACATTATTTATGCAAGGGAGAAAGCCTAGATCATATATACCCAGATTGCTCGGCCTTACAGGCTTTGACAGTAACAACTTTACTATGCTGCCATCTAGTTGTTACATAGGGAGTCACGTCATAACTCCCATTTGAATTGCATTAGCAACTGTACTGCCATCTCGTGTTTGTTTACGGCGGACGGGTGGCGATCCTGGTGGTTGTTCTCTTCAAAGTGCTACCGATAAGCTATCTGTTATATACTGTATATGATCTAGGGAGAAAGGAAGATTCCAAGGGGAGAGAGACCTGGAATGGAAAGAGAAAAGGTATGAGAGAGCTGGAGAATTCAAGTATTTGGGGATACAAGTAACTGAGGACAACTAGGTCAGTACTGAGATTAAAGCACGAATAGCAGCAAGAATAGATGTTATTATGCCTTTAACAAGTTATTTAAATCCTC
Source organism: Periplaneta americana (assembly GCF_040183065.1). NCBI lineage: Eukaryota > Metazoa > Arthropoda > Insecta > Blattodea > Blattidae > Periplaneta > Periplaneta americana. The sequence goes on from NC_091119.1 coordinate 157,264,121, forward strand.
CAGCCACTCAAGTAGGCTTAAACTAACTGTGTACCGTGTCATAATTCGACCGGTGGTGCTCTACGGGTGTGAGGAGTGGACACTTACCGAACGAGACAAAAATAGGCTTCAAGTGTGGGAGAGAAAGGTGTTACGGAGGATCTTTGGGGTGATCTGTGAAAGAGGGGAGTGGCGTATTAGATATAAGGAACTAACAGTTCATACAACTTCTAAAGAAATTTCCTCTGTTGTAATGAGTTCATAATTAAGCTCTCTCTCCACACACACACACACACACACACACACACACACACACACACACACACACACACACACACACTTATAATTAGACATCGGATTTATATGCACTAAAAATATCTAAAATATGCATACATTTATGCTATCAAAATCTTTAAAATATGCTCCATCATTTTAAAAATATGCACTAAACATGCACTAAAAATTTTAATTTTAGGCTTATGCATTTTGGTATTTATAATGTACATTCTTCCTTAGACATCATTTTTGTCGTAATTTTATTTGCAGTACACAATTATTATTATTTGAAGGGTTTAGAACCATAGTGGGCCTTGGCCATTTATTAAAAACGGAGAAAACAAGGGTTAAAGTTAAGTGAATACCATAATTTAATGAAGATTGACATATCATTTTGTTTGAATGTGTATACTTTATATTACTTACTATATGTTTCCATTGAATTATGGTAATAACTTCATTTTAACCCTTGTTTTCTACGGTTTTAGTAAATGGCGCTTGGCCCACTATGGTTTTGAATCCTTCATTTTCTCCAAATGCTCAGGAGTACGTTTATGATGTTTATCACTTAACATACCTTTGTATGCTGAGAAGGACCTTTCCACGTCTACAGATGTTATTGAGCAAAATTTGAAAGCACTTACTAGCTCTGGGAAATTTCTTCTGGAAGAATAACGTTTTCACCTTGAAGATATTTATCCACAAGACATAAAACTTTAATGTCAGGATTTCTCCCTAAAACAGCGCACAATTTACCACTTAATTTTTCTGCATACTTTAAAGGAGCACTCTGAAGTTTACTCTAAACCTCATTGGAGATTGATAAAGATTCATGTAAAGACAAATCACATGTTTCGAGTTTTTTTGTGGCTTCAGCTATAACTGAAATATGCCTGAATTACAGCCAAGTCCCTATGCAAATATTCGCTATTAAACTATGAACGTTGAATTGACAAAGCTTTAGTTACATTCAGTGCACCAACGAATTCTTTAACTGCATTGAAATTATCTGAACAGAAAGAGCAGCTTCAATCCATGTACCCCAGCGGGTAAGTATTGGCTCTGGGGGCAATGGGAAGTCTGTAAATTTTTCTTTGTAAGCATTAACTCTGGATGGGGCCCGCAAACACTCCTGCTTTCAACTGTAAATAGGAATGTTATTCCCAGTAACATCACGTGATTTTGTCAGTAGCACTCGGAAAGGCTCCTTACGGGTGCCTCCATAGTAAGAACTTTATTATCTTGTCACTAATGTGTTTAAATATTAATTTTAAAATTAAAAAAATGAATGTATTATATGCTAGCTGCATGGAAAAATGAAGAAATATGCAGCAACATCATAAATATGCATTTATATGCACTATAAAACTTCACATGCAAAAACAGAAGAACATTAAACATATTGCAAAAGTTAATTCCATATCACAAGTAAAAACAAACTAAATATGCATTTGCATATAAATCCGATGTATACTTATAATCATAGGTAGGAAGTTCGTATCAAAGCAGTAGATTTCATCTGAGTACATCGAGGAGTATAGAATGATGTCACCCGCACCTCGCCTTGCTTACAGTGACTCTATGAGTCACTGTAGCCATGTCCTGCTCGCTACAGACGATACACAGTATGTTCATATAAACAACGCATAGTGGCATTTTGTGGAGCTGTGTAGAATCATGAATAGTTTGAAGAATATTACGATGAAAGAGTAATGGAACGGAGAAAAATTCTCTCCGGCGCCGGGATTTGAACCCGGGTTTTCAGCTCTACGTGCTGATGCTTTATCCACTAAGCCACACCGGATACCCACCCCGGCGTCGGACAGAATCGTCTCAGCTTTAAGTTCCAACTCTTGGGTTCCCTCTAGTGGCCGCCCTCTGCACTACGTCATAGATGTCTATGAACGTAGGACTGAAGTCCACACATGTGCTGAGGTGCACTCGTTATGAGTGACTAGTTGGCCGGGATCCGACGGAATAAGCGCCGTCTTAAATCACGAAATATAATAATATATTGAAGAATATTGTTAATTTGCATTAATATTTTATATTCTGAACAAATTGGTCTATTCTGTTATTATTGCATTATTTACTTAATGTTAATATTATGCATGATTCCAAAAAAGTAAACTCATCCGTATTTAAGAGACATTTTTGATCCGACGACTTAAATGTATAATAATTAAGTGTAAATCCCTCAATAACTGACACAATTTATTAGCCTAATGGTTATACAAATAAAACATTAGATCATGATTATAAATTAAATATGACTAGCGCTTTCGCCGGATGTGACATTATCAGGTCTAAGAGATAACATATATCGAGTTGTATAATAATAATAATAATAATAATAATAATAATAATAATAATAATAATAATAATAATAATGATAATAATAATAATAATAATAATCCGAGGCACGACAGCCCACCAAGGACTATGATCGACCAGCTGGCTACTGACCTCACGTCCACATGCCGAAACAGAGGTGGACGATCATCCAACCAGAATGGAGGTATCGTGTGGTTAGCACGATGATCCCCCGAGCCGTTATAGCTGGCTTTCGTAATCGGATTACGCTATCTATCGTAGCTCCCGAAGTGCATCACGATGCTGGGTGGACACCGGTCCCATACACTGGCCGAAATTTCATGAGAAAATGTCTTCCCCATGAGGGCTCGAATCAGCGCGCATTTCATAACGTGAGTCCTAGGCAGGATGGCTTAGACCACAACGTCACAGCGCGGGACCGTAAAACATGAGGTGTAAAAAAGTATAATAACCTTACAGAGTATATAAAGACAGCTGTGGATGTTGATAAGAACGATAGCATGCAACGAACATCTCAAACATAGAGTTACAATAAAACAAATTATTAAGATATGTAATTGTTCACAAATTAAAATTCAATGTGTTGAATATAACTTACGAAAAGTCTTATGGCTGGTTCACAATAAACCGGGAACGGAAACGACAACGAAAACGAGAACGGAAATAATGTTAAAAAATAAATGTGTTTAAATGTGATCATTCACGATAGTTAATTTGTGAATGCTCAAATTTAAATAAATTTATTTTAACAATATTTTCGTTCTCGTTCACGTTTCCGTTCCCGGTTTATTTTGAACCAGTCTTTACAAAGTCATTAAGTTAAAATTAAATGAATTTGAAAGACATGGTGAGGACCGATAAGCTAATATATTGAAATTAGGAATGATCAGTGCCCGTCTGTGCTGATCTGCTTAACAAATATTAATTATTAGAATACTTGTCACATTATTTATTCAGTTTAACGTTTTCGGCTAAAATAAGCCATCTTCAGAAGAAATTATGCCTAAATAATGTAACAAGTATTCTAATAATTAATATTTGTTAAGCAGATAAGCACAGACGGACCCCGATCATTCCTAATTTCAATTAAAATTAAATGAACAAAAGCATATGTTGAAACGGGACACGTTAAAAGTTACAATATTTGATGTAAATACGTGAGGTTACAGAGTTGAATAGGATAGATGTTTGTAGTCCAGTCACTAAGACGCAAGGTTATGAAAGCGTTTTAATATTTGAAAAATTCAATAAAGGAGATTTAATAAAAATAAAAAGAGAGAACTACTATTTAATGAGTAGAATGGAAAATAATTTTATTTATATAGAGCAATCAGATGAAGGTGTGTGACGCTGCATACACGGTTGCGTAATGTTGTGTGAATAGATCCACATAATAAGAAAACGACATTATGATGTAAGTGGAAAGGGATGCATGTTAAAGTAAGGAGAAATTTTATTGACCAACCTAAATAACATGTTATTTGTGTTAGGCAATTGTTCATTGAGTCATATTTAACTTACAATCATAACTTAATATTTTATTTGTATAACCATTAAGCCTAATAAATTGGGACAGTTATTGAAGGATTTACATTTAAAAACTTGTCTATTATTAAATAATTATGCAAACAGTAGTGTGTAATACGTTTATTTTTTCCCCGGATCATTGTTGACGTTTCGTGCTGATATGCATTCTGTTGCGTTACAGTCCACGTTCAACATCGGAATTACGATACTAACTTCCTAGCTGTCATTGCAATAGAACTGTAAAATTTTCTTGAAAACAATTTTTTTCCTTCATAGTGTTCTACCCAAGGGCAGATCTGTTACTGCAAACTCAGCATTCTCCAGTCTCTCCTATTTTCTGATGGGTTTAATATTATGTGCCATATACGAGACACACTATTACTTACTGGCTTTTAAGGAACCCGAAGGTTCATTGCCGCCCTCACATAAGCCCGCCATCGATCCCTATCCTGTGCAAGATTAATCCACTCTCTATCATCATATCCCAACTCCCTCAAATCCAGTTTAATATTATCCTCCCATCTACGTCTCGGCCTCCCCAAAGGTCTATTTCCCTCCGGTCTCCCAACTAACAATATATATGCATTTCTGGATTCGCCCATACGTGATACATGCCCTGCCCATCTCAAACGTCTGGATTTAATGTTCCTAATTATGCCATGTGAAGAATACAATGCGTGCAGCTCTGCGTTGTGTAACTTTCTCCATTCTCCTGTAACTTCATCCCTCTTAGCCCCAAATAGTTTCCTAAGCACCTTGTTCGCGAACTCACTTAACCTCTGTTCCTCTCTCAAAGTGAGAGTCCAAGTTTCACAACTATACAGAACAATCGATAATATAACTGTTTTATGAATTCTAGATTCCAGATTTTTTGGCAGCAGTCTAGATGACAAAAGCTTCTCAACTGAATAATAACATGCATTTCCCATATTTATTCTGCGTTTAATTTCCTCTCGAGTGTCATTTATATTTGTTACTGTTGCTCCAAGATATTTGAATTTTTCCACCTCTTCAAAGGATAAATCTCCAATTTTTATGTTTCCATTTCGTACAATATTCTGGTCACGAGACATAATCATATACTTTGTCTTTTCGGGATTTACTTCCAAACCCATTGCTTTACTTACTTCAAGCAAAATTTCCGTGTTTTCCCTAATAGTTTGTGGATTTTCTCCTAACATATTCACGTCATCCGCATAGATCCGCAAGCTGATGTAACCCGTTCAATTCCAAACCCTCCCTGTTATCCTGAACTTTCCTAATAACATATTCTAGAGCGAAGTTAAAAAGTAAAGACGATATACACTATTAGATTCACAAAGTAGTTGTTCATCTGACGATGGTAAGATATACAGTAAAATATTTCAGATTTGCTCCAGTAACATCTTGTGACGTAGAACGAATAATTTCAGAATACAAAATATATTGTTTTTTTTTTTTCTGAACATAAAAGAAGTAGGCCTATTTTGATAAAATGAAAATGTTCATTGTTATTTGTTATAATGAGACTAGAATCATAATTGTATGTTTTGTATGTTATTTTTATATGTATAGGTGAATTATTTTAGTTAGTGAGTTACGAAGTTTATAATTACAAATTATTGTTTTTTATACCTATTATTCGTTTATTTATTTTCTTGTTCTAAAGCTATGGACGATTGCAGCACGTGCTTGGTTACAATCCGGCTGTAGGTATAGGTTTGCCGTTCTCCGTCCTGACATTGAGAGATGAGTTATTACTTTTCATTCTATAAAGATATAGTCCAAGTTCACACACCTTAACAATTTTGGTTCCAATTGCCTAGCTCTGCTTATAATTTTCGAAAGTTCTGGGTTATTATAAACTACAACACTGCATTTTTTGTTCGTACGTCGAAACTTCACCTTTCCATCTTTTAATTCCCTTCGCTTACTTACTTTGAAATTGTCAATCACAATACAAACATGACCCCTTTTTGTAGTCAGTACGCGTTCTACAGGACTTCGCAATGGTTTTTAATACTCTGAAGATCACGACTAAGATAAGCCTTTTGAAATTTACCGGTCACTCACTGGCAGAGATATAATTAAAGAACTGTATTCAGATAAACCAACATACGATCCGTCCCAAACGATCTCTGTTATTCAGGTAAATAAACACACTACCGTTCCAAACGTCCTACGCTCATCACTTCTGCTAGAAGAGCAGCACGCTATCGAAACTTTCACAGTCGTGTACCCACATCCTTCTTCTTTCCGACTGTGTAAAGCGTTCGCAGTTTTCGTTTTGTCCCACTCGGTGATAACGATATTTCTGCGCTCCACATTTTCGTTACATCCAACTCCGAAATGTCACCTGTGGGAAACGATTGAATACGCGTAACTCAGTGTCAAAAAGGAAAGAGCTCAATATATCTACACCAATAATTTTAAAAAATTAATGTGTCCAAAGCTGTTATGGAAATATACCAAATTGATCTTTTCTTTCATAAAAAGTTGTTGTTTTCTAATGCCAGGCGTTTGACAATAAAGTCATTTGACCTCTTGCACTCCAATATTTTTCAAAGATATTATCATGGCCAGCCACTGAAGCACAGATTTTGAGGTGTTCCAGATCCATTTCTTGGTTTGAGTTGCACAATGGGCAGTTAGGGGACTGATATATTTCAATTCTATGCAGGTGTTTGGCCAAACAATGATGGCCTGTTGCCAATCTAAATGCAGCTACAGACGATTTTCGTGGAAATCGGGAATTAGCTGTGGATTATGATGCAGAGAGTTCCGTTTTTTCCCTTGAGATTGTGTTATCAAGTTTTGTTTGTTGAAGTCTAAGTATGTAGATTTAATAAATCTTTTTACAGAGTAATATGTAGATTTAGTAACAGGTCTGTAAGTAGCAGTGCTGCCCTTCTTTGCTAAAGCATCCGCATTCTCGTTTCCCAGGATTCCACAATCTTTCATAAAATGTACATAAATCTTATCAACAGATATGTAGCCTGTAATTGAAATCATCTTCAGATACATTATTGGGTTTTGTTATGTCTATATACTATATGGAAGTCAGAGATGAAAAGAATAATTTCGGGATAATTGCCATATTATTTCGCAACTTTTCATATAGGCCTACATAGTTAGTGACAGCGGCGGTGACTATGATGATGATAATTATTATTATTACTATTATTCAATTCTATTTCATTTGTTTCGTGGCGCGTTGTAGCGACGAGCTAAGGCGCAACTTTACAAGCAGGAAGGTTGCTGATTCGATTTTCGATGAGGTCATGGATTTTTCCATTGATCTAATCCTCCCAACCGCACTATGGCCTTGACGTTTACTCAGTCTCTAACAGAAATGAGTTTCAGGGGTATATCCTTGGGGATAAGACGGCAGGCACGTAGGACTAACATCCCTACTGCCACTAATGCCGATTGCTATACAGGTGGGAGCCTCAACCTTCCGCTACTCTGAAGGCCTTCGTAGTCCATTATGGGGAAGATTTTACTATTTTTATTGCCTATTTTGATCAAATATCATTACAATACTCTACTATGAAGGATTTGTTTACTTCGTTATTTAATGAAGCTGTATCAACTACGAGGTTATTTAGTGTCGATGAAATTAATGATAGCGAAATGATATTTGGGGAGATGAGGCCGAGAATTCGCCATAGATTACCTGACATTTGCCTTACAGTTGGGAAAAACCTCGGAAAAACCCAGCCAGGCAATCAGTCCAAGCGGGAATCGAACCCGCGCCCAATCGCAACTCCGGATTGACAGGCAAGCGCCTTAGCCGACTGGACTACGCCGGTGGCACTATGGAGGATTAGACCATGTTACGGATCAGAAACCAACGCTATATATTGTAACTGCAAACGGTAGAGGTTTATTCTGTTCTTATGGTCAGTATGGCGTAAGATCGCCGTTTAAAAAAATACACGACTGCAGAAGGCATTGGGACACATACCAAGCCCCTGTGGAAGAGGATTTTTTCTTTTCTTTGTCTGAAATCGAATCTGGGTCTCTCACTTTATTTTAATTTTTTTTATTTTAGTACGTTATTTTACGACGCTTTATCAACATCTCAGGTTATTTAGCGTCTGAATGAGATGAAGGTGATAATGCCGGTGAAATGAGTCTGGGGTCCAACACCGAAAGTTACCCAGCATTTACTCATATTGGGTTGAGGGAAAACCCCAGAAAAAACCTCAATCAGGTAACTTGCCCCGACCGGGAATCGAACCCGGGCCACCTGGTTTCGCGGCTAGACGCTCTAACCGTTACTCCACAGGTGTGGACGGGTCTCTTGAATATGTAGATGGAAGCCCTAACACTTCAGTCGCAGTAAGGGAATATAAGTCTCAACCGTTTTGTGATGTCGACCACAAATCTGGAAGATCGTGTCAGGGTCGAGTAGACTCATTACCCACAAAGCTGTATTCAGAAAATTACATACTTTGTGATCTTCTTGCAGGGTATCTGTGAGGGTCTGACGTACGATGAGATAAAAGAGAAGCATCCGTTAGAATTTGAAGCTCGTGCCAAAGACAAGTACAACTACAGGTATCCAAATGGCGAGAGCTATAAGGACGTGATTGGTCGTTTGGAGCCCATAATCATGGAAATGGAGCGACAGGGAAATATTCTGGTCGTCACACACCAATCGATCATGAGATGCCTGCTCGGTTTCTTCCTCAACAAACCTGCAGGTAACATATTGGCTTCGCTTTAGCAGGCTGGTTCAGGGACGGGTCCGTACACTTAGGCACGGTTTGGGCCACTGTGCGCCCTATAATTGTCCAAGTCCTACAGGTGGCATTCGTGTACCACACGCCGTCCCGGGTCCAACCTTCGAAAAGCCAGGCGCAGCCAAGTGATGGTGTTGATCTAAGTGCTATGTAAGAACTTATTAGGCTACTTTGTTGCGTTCCCAAAATGACTTCGCGATATTCTTTCCTAACAGACGTGATACCGGTTCTTAAAGTTCCCCTGCACACGATATTCAAACTCACGATTGACTCCTCTGGTTTGAAACTCGAAGAGATCAAGATTCCAATCGAGGCGGCTAGTGTGCAAGATTTTGCACACCTTGAACCAGTTCCTGTAAGTATACAAAAGTACAAAATCTACCCTTGTTAAGGGTGAAGAAGGTATCTACACTAGTAAACACTCGCACACTACATTACAGAGGTAGCTATTTCAGTTTTCTAAGGTTTTCCCCAACATCAAGACGATTGTCAGGTAATCAATAGCCTACCCGATCTTATTTACGAATCCAGCATTGCGAAGACCCATATTTCCGAAGGACGTCATTTCCGTACGGTATGCAGTCGAAAGCCATATTTCCCATTTGGTCTTATTTCCGATGTATCTATTTCCGAAGGTATCTGAACCATACTTCCGAAAGTTTAAATTTTCGAATGAGTATTTCCCAAATTCCATTTTTGCGAATCAATATTTCCGAAATGCAATTTTGCCGAATCAATACTCTCGCAATGTGTTCAGCTATTCTTTAAGTCTACAGGTAGGCCTACATACGTATTTATAATTTATATACAATTTATTGGGACTTCTTTACAATGTGAATTGATATAGGCCTATACAGCATGTTAAAAAGTACCCAATATTTTAGGAGGTGATACTATGCATTAAAACACGAAAAAAATCTAATAAATATGGATCCTACAACACATATACTTTCTAAGATCTGAACACTTATTCATAGGAGATGCTCAATGTGAAGTCCAATTACCATCTTGCTATCACTAATTCTATCGACGCTAAATAACCTAGCAGTTAATACAGCGTCGTTAAAAAACCTATCAAGAAGCCTTAATTTATGTTTTCTGAAGTGTAATACATATTTCCTCATTAATTTGTATCATGTCGTTGTTTTCAGGTTGGAACTTTGAGTTCAGATCATCACATTTCCAAATAGCAAGAGTGACTTGCAGAGTAACAAGATCTCATCACATCGACACTACTCTTGAAATTCTAGTAATTTCTTTTTAACGCATTAGAAATTTGATACTGGAAAAGGGAAGCCATCGATCTTTCTTTCACGCTTCCCTATCACGAATACTACTTTGAGAAGTTGTTAAGAATAGTTTCGTTCAGAGAACTCGTTTATTAAACAATTGTAACAACACTGTATCTTGTATAATAAGCTGAAGTTAGTATTTCATGAATTATGAATGACTTCTATTTATTCGCTTCGAAATTACTGTTCATGAATTTTCATAAGACAAACTGTATCAAACTTCAGGAAACATGTTATTATTTGAAGTGACTTTGAATAATGAATGCAATGTGGAATAAAAAAAATACATCCGGAGTAAACGAGCTGATTGGTATGGAAACTGACGAGTTGATTTCGAAAATCACAATGAAATATTTCTGTTGGGTCTTGTTCAAAAGATATTCAAAATAATATATATCGCATACACTGAACGCTAATGTACCTGAAATGTACTTTAAAACTAAGCCCTTCAAGGTGTTTATGAGGAAAACTTATTAAATAAAGTAATTATTATAGTTTTATTTCATGCATAATCAAGATGAATTCCAGAAACACATAAGAGATATAGTATCTTCGCAGTCTTTGGAAATGCTTTCAGCTGGAAGATTTGTTCTCTTGTAATCTAAATTGTTATCTATCTTTGGAAATCAACAATAGTCGTCCATCAATAAAGGATCTCAATGTCATTGTTAACGTATCTCCATTGTGGATATGTTCTAGTGACATTGGTCTCCTTGTTCATCAAAGTACCGTACAGCATCCTTTTTTTTTATCATCTATGCACACTTGTGCGCACTCTCTATATTATTATTAGTACCCTTTTTTTTTAAAGAAAAATTCTATATATACCATATGTAAAGGAAATTAACTTTCATTGACCGGAATCCGCACTGATTTCAGTCCTCATTGTTGTTTAGTCAACTCCGAAGACAGGTTTGAGTCATAAGTGATACTAATAAAGCATCACCTATTATTATTATTATTATTATTATTATTATCATCATCATCATCATCATTATTAAGGGGAGGAAAGACGACATTAAGATATGTAGATCATATGCGGAGACTAAGAGGAATGCGGAAAATAGGAAAAATTGGCGAATGCTGGGTTTGCAGTGAAAGACCTGAGAAAACAACGAATGAATGAAAGGGAAAAATAGGAAATGTCACAGGACAGCATTATTGAGAAAATCAAATTTTAAGTTTGTTTCAAATTTAAATGGACGTTCCCTGTTTTTTTCCCCCTTTACCCTTCATTTTGAAACAAATCATAGAAAGGATATAGAATTTAATATTCCTGTTATAGCCTATTTTGTAGATTTAGAAAGGAGATTCGACCATGTGAGATTGAATGACATATTTAATATAGGCCTATTACATTAGTGTAATATGTAACTAGTCAGCGTTGTATGCAATGGAGGGGAATAGAAACTGGTCACCCTATCCCATTATCTCCTGGCTTAGTTGTCTTATGGGTATGCCTTATTGGTGTCACTTGTGAGGTTCAAACCTGTCTTCGGACAGTTGACTAAATAACATTGATAAGAACATAGGTATACCCGAAAATGGCATTACAATATTAGCACAGAAATTTGTTCAGGAAATAGCATAATTATCAGAAATGAATATAGCACGTCTAAAGAAATAGCATGCCAAGCCAACAAAGAAAAAAATGTGTAAGCTGTGCTGCTGACACGACCACGGGCTTTTTGGCGTGATAACGTCAATACGTAGCTAGCTAGGGTACCCGACTGAGCAGCCTCCGTGCGCTTGGCTTTCTGTTCAGTCTTACTCATAGCAGACTTTTCCTGGATTTCTTGATCCGCTCTATCGGGTCTGAGCGTTTCCTCAATTTCGAGTTGGGCGAATGGACCACTGCAACACGATGTTGTGATCATTTTCCACTAAAATTCGTTACACATTCAAAACACCCACACCGAAAATTCTGATTAAAAATACAACTATTCATCCGAGAAAATAGGTTTATTTAGCAAACGAATGCAGTTTATGTCATCTAAATAGTACAACGCGTGTAATCACAACGCTGTCTCTTAGTTGAATGTGCATCCGAAATTGTACTCCAGCTATCCGCGCGTCCTCTCTACTTCGTGAGCGACACCTGTTCTGTCCGGCACACCTAGTCGCATAGTGGGGATATGCCCCACGCCTTAGGAACGAAATCCATCAGGAACTTCCTGTCATACGAACGCTTCAAACTCCTACCGAATTTCGTCACGCCAACTTTTCTAGCCAATACCAGCAGACTGAAATATATGACGTTATCAAATCAAAAAGAAATGGCGATTGTTTAACCCTTCGGCGGGCGCGTCTTTTCTGGTAACAAGACCAGGCGCGCGGAGCACACTGTGCGCCACACAATCTTTTTTTCATTAAAAACGTCCTTTTCTATAATTTTAACTGAATATTTTTGAAAGTGTTCTTATACACTTTATTATTATTTACTTACTTACTTACAAATGGCTTTTAAGGAACCCGAAGGTTCATTGCCGCCCTCACATAAGCCCGCCATCGGTCCCTATGCTGTGCAAGATTAATCCAGTCTCTTGAGTATCATCATATCCCACCTCCCTCAAATCCATTTTAATATTATCCTCCCATCTACGTCTCGGCCTCCCCAAAGGTCTTTTTCCCTCCGGTCTCCCAACTAACACTCTATATGCATTTCTGGATTCGCCCATACGTGCTACATGCCCTGCCCATCTCAAACGTCTGGATTTAATGTTCCTAATTATGTCAGGTGAAGAATACAATGCGTGCAGGTCTGCGTTGTGTAACTTTCTCCATTCTCCTGTAACTTCATCCCTCTTAGCCCCAAATATTTTCCTAAGCACCTTATTCTCAAACACCCTTAACCTATGTTCCTCTCTCAGAGTGAGAGTCCAAGTTTCACAACCATACAGAACAACCGGTAATATAACTGTTTTATAAATTCTAACTTTCAGATTTTTTGACAGCAGACTAGATGATAAAAGCTTCTCAACCGAATAATAACACGCATTTCCCATATTTATTCTGCGTTTAATTTCCTCCCGAGTGTCATTTATATTTGTTACTGTTGCTCCAAGATATTTGCATTTTTCCACCCCTTCGAAGGATGAATCTCCAATTTTTATATTTCCATTTCGTACAATATTCTGGTCACGAGACATAATCATATACTTTGTCTTTTCGGGATTTGCTTCCAAACCGATCGCTTTACTTGCTTCCAGTAAAATTCCCGTGTTTTCCCTAAGCATTTGTGGATTTTCTCCTAACATATTCACGTCATCCGCATAGGCAAGAAGCTGATGTAACCCGTTCAATTCCAAACCCTGCCTGTTATCCTGAACTTTCCTAATGGCATATTCTAAAGCGAAGTTAAAAAGTAAAGGTTATAGTGCATTTACTTACTTACTTAAGTAAGTAAGTAAGTAAGTAAGTATTATTATTAGTATTATTATTATATTTTAATACAAAGCAAACACTCGAATGGAGGAATAGGCGCCCTAAGAAGAAATAGGAACTTCTCCCCTCCATACACAACGACACAACCGGAAAGTCAAGCTATGGCGCACACCGTGCGCCGCCGCGCAAGCCGGAGTTTGAAGTTCCTCGCGGTTGACTTTAATATAATGAATGTAATTATTAAGAAATTAGAATCAGAAGTAAAAAAAACAGTAAATAGATTGAGCAACAGACGACTGGAGATTGCAACTATGCTGACGACAAAGTCCTTATTGCACAAACAGAAGATGACCTACAATTGCTGCTACACAAATCCAAGAATCACTGCAAAGAAATAGAATATAAAGAATCCCATAAATAAGACCAAATCAATGGCATTATGTAAGGATTTACGTCGCCTTAAATTAGGATGGTGGTGGCGGCGACGGTGGCAGAGGCAGCAGCAGTAGTAGTAGTAAGGATGCGAATTAACGAGGGGAATGGCGGGGATTTTCTCCCTGTTGGAAAGTTATTCTCCTCTCGTAAATTCATATTATCATCCCTGCCAGGGATAACTTCTATCCCCCCCCACACAAAATATAATGTTATTGTTTTAATACGAGTATACTGTACTTTATACAGTATAAAGTAAGCAAAGAAAATAATGATGTACGAGTATTAACATCACCGGCAAGCTGACAACAATCAATAACTTAGAAATTACACATCTTATCTCTTAAGCCTGTTCATGGATATAATTATTATTATGATCAAGATTCAAGACTAGTAACTCAATGTGACCAAGCGTTGAGCTGTATCGAATGAGGATAATAATAATAATAATAATAATAATAATAATAATAATAATAATAATAATTTTATGTGTAGTATTCTCTATATAGGATTCTATCCCCCTCATCAAAAATCTTAATTCGCACCCTAGTAGCAACAATTAGAATATTTCTAGGTTTAGACACTACGAAAATAACTAGACGCAATGCCGCACACGTTTTAAAGTGGCCAGGTGGCTATAGTAATTATTATTTTTACAAGTCATTAACGCAACTGAGATCGGCAGCTCACAAACGAATGCCGCTTGTCCGTGATGAAAACGAGACTACTATATTATTACGGTATACCGATTCCATATAAAATGCGCACAACCGCATCTACCTTCACAGGTGATTAACAACTTTAATTTATGCATAGTAAAAGAAAGATAGAGAGTAAGAAGAGAGATAAAAACAATCATGTCTTCTCCAATGGAACCATAGATATTGAATTTACCGCTATAAACAAGTGTTACATAAGGAAGAGACATCTTTGGGACAATCCAAATGATAGTGGCTCCACTATTTGATCAAGAGTCTGTGCAATGGGGAATTAATTGAATGCCATGTACATCAGTTGAAAGGATTATGTTTAGTCAGAATTAATTTAATATTTGAAGACTGTGAAATAAATAAATAAAGCTTAAGGGTACCCGTACCATTACAAAAGAGTGCACGATCTCATCATTCCAACTCCAACAGCAATGTCAGCAATACTTGAAATTCAGTGTTGCCAACTTTACCGACGAAATTTCCATTATTCCCTACTCATATTATATGTAGTCTATAATGAATCGAGTATGACCCAGTGAGTTCTATCGCATGACCTTATTGAAACTTGTGAGTGAGTATGAAATATTTCGTTGGCTTTTCAATTTTGAATACTGTTTTGCTTCATGATTAAGAATCAAATTTCCCACAGTGGGGGAATGAAATTCCGAAGGCATTATGTGCAACTGGCGGTTCCCTGTGGTAGCTTATTGAACTACGAAACTTTGCACTCAGTAAGCTGAGTAAATTAGCGTCCGTTAAGAGTAATTTTATTTATAGATCAAAATATTAAAATAAAGATACGTAAATACTTTCGGGGAAGTATTACTTTTTGCGCCAGATAGTAGACAAATTTATCGATTTGAGAAGGATGTCGTAATTCCGATAGGACAGTTCGTAACTAAACGTGCCCATTGGAGACTTAGATAATATTGATAACGTGTGGCAAAAAAGTGTGTGGTGATTTAATAAGAACAGTGCGGACATATTTACGTGTGATTTAAATAGCCAAATTGTGAAAGCTGTGTAATATTTATAACAATGAGCATAAAAAACATGTTGAACTCATTTTGTTACCTTGTAAGTGTTTATGTTCAGGTGCATCATGGGACAAGCACAAAGCACATGAGAGGGGGGAGAAATGCTAATGTTAATATGAAATTGTGTATTTTCCAGCCCTTTCCGATGAAATATGATGCGATTTAGCCTGTATAATATTTATTTACATTCCTCATTCGTTAATGATAACTGTTAGATATTGTTCTTGATTTTTAAATCAGTTTTGTGTGCGTAGTGTTGTACACATTTCATTCAAGGTTGGCCGCTGGTTGCGCTTTGTTGCGGTAAAATTCAATATGGCTGATCATAATGTTTGGTGGTGCTTAGTGTTAATATAAGAACGTTTCTTCGGGTCAAGTGTCAGCTGTAATCAAATGAGTAAGTAAATAGTATGGAGACATATTTATATAAATAATAAGGAAAGATGTTTGTTGCATGCTTATTACTGTATTGTATCCAATGTTAGATGTGTACAATCATGTGCAAATCTGTTGACGTTCAATGTTACTCTTTATTTACTGCTTAAATTTAAGTGTATCATCGAAATTTTGTTTTGAACCTGTTGTATATGTAATTCTAGGTAGATCATCATGTCCAGTACGTTTGTGGCTGACACTACTGATGATCATAAGTCGGACAACACGCTCATTATAATTGTAAACAATGATGGCACCGTCTCTGTGGACCAAGAAACGCTCCAGAATCTTATAGGTAAATGTTACATATTTTAAAATTAATAATTAATGCCTTGTTTAAATTATGTCTTAGAGAGTAATTTTACTTATCCCTTACGGTTTTTGCTTTCACGGCAGCAAATTGACATGGCAGAGGATGTAGTAACCACACAAAATCATTATTCTGCTCGTTGTTGATATAGTATATGCGAATGTATGTCTGTATCTGTCTTTTTTAGCTAAGGGAGTTCATATTAAACTAATAGGTTGGGATGAAGTTTCACCTGTGTTACGGTATATTAGGCCCATATATATTCCTTCATCTGCATTTTATCATAAAGCGTCATTATGTACATATAGGCTATAACAATATTATTAAGAGTAGTATGAACGTCATGAAAATTGTTATTGCATCATCTTCACCAGAATGAACTGTACTGATGTCGTTTTGTACATGGGAATACGACAATCATTGTATTAGGGCGTAGGAGAAATGTTAACAAAGTGAATCCCATTGTATTTAACATAGGACAGATGTTAGCAAAGTGAATCCCATCGTAATTATTCGATTATAAAATTAATATACCAGTAGTCTATAGTTAGGAAGTTCACAGTGTCATATTGACAGTGCCTACTCAGTTTTATATGTTGATCACTTTAAATCACGGTAGGGATGAGAAATAGCGGTAGGTATACTTTCCCTATATTTACATGCAGTAATGGATGGAAATAGTTCGCAAGTTCAATACCAGCCGATTATCATACCTAACTTAAATCTCTGTAAGTTGAAAGGAGTATGTGTATCAACCCTACAGCTGCAAATGCAGCGGTGCTAGAATATTACGAAAAAGGGAAAGTATGAAATATTATTTTATTCCCCTAACATAGATCTACGCTTTCTTTCCCATAGAGAGATGTCTTTTTGAGAATGTGAATGTTAACAATTCAATCATAGAACGTCGTCTAGTATTACAAATAGCTACAATTTGTATGACAGTATTAAAAGTTCTATAGTTAACAGTTAGTATGGCATAACTTATGTTTTTTGCTGTAAGTAGGCCTGATACTAATTTCCTAAGTTAGTTAGAATAGATTAGATGAGATAGTGTTGGATTTTCGTAGAGTTTAGAGGATAAATTAATGTGGATAAGGTAGAATATTCACCGATCACTGAACGAATATCGCACACTTTTTATCACTGCCAATGTGGCGCTTAAACCAATTTTCAATATTTTAACACAGCCACAACACATTTCAGTTCTTATTGTACTATATATATGGAATTATCACTACATTAACACATTTAATACATGACAAAACATACACTGAACGAACTAAGTATAATTGAATCGTTGAGTTGGAAAAGGGGTCATGTCCTGAAAAGTAAATTGTTCAGGAGAGACAAAAAACTCTGGACATGACCCCTTCTCCAACTCAATACTAATCTAACGCACACTTCTGTGGACAGGACATGACTCCTTGTTATACCAAATGATGCGTACAGACATAGCAGTCAGGTATCGCCAATAAATGCCATTTTGAAAAATGATGGACTTGACCCCTTTTCCAACTTACCGATTCAATTATTATGAAAGTCACCATATTTTCTTTCTGGAATTACGATCCACTTCCACTAGATGGCAACTGACACGAGTAGCAGGTTCAGCAATGCATGTAAACGAAATGATACTAAACGTGAGGAATGTTACTTACAGGTGTGTAGTATTATGTGACAGTTTAGGTTAAGTTAGGTGTATAGTATTATGAGAGAGGTTAGGTTAGGTTTGATTAGGTGTGTAGTATCATTACTATGTTGGCGACACTGAAACACAGTTACATTAACGAAATATGGCCGTATTCTTCATTCACGCACGATGATTTTCGTATATAAGTAAGGTACGTATTTAGGGCAGGTTGGGTGGGCTTACAGCTCTCCCATTGATTACATCAGTTTCTGCTAATCAATACTATAAATCCAAGGTATTTTATCAAGTTCCTATAATGGCTGGGACATAAGTAACCTTCACCGTTTCTTCTTAGTGACCCAGCCAATTCCTTTTCCTCTTCCTGATCAGTTTCAACATCATTCATTCTTCACCCACTCTTTCCAGCATAGAGACTGGAGGGATAGTTTACGTCCAGAATCTTTAACCGTGGAAAGACACATCATGCCATGTTGCAGTTTTTCTTGGGAAAAGGCTAATTCACACAGGGATAGTTTACAGGAGTCAAGTGCTTGGAGCAAGTCGACTTTCCTTCAACTTTCCCCGTGTGATATGGTCGAGACAGTCAAGTTGTGACTTGGCGGTCAAGCAGAATTTGAGTTGACGACCCGTCAACTTTTGTGTCCACTTTCCCATCACGTGACCAACTTTTCTCCACCACTTCCCTCGTGTGAATGCTAACTTGTAGCAACTTGGCAAGTAGGAAGTTTGTAGTTTTAGGCCTATTGTCGAAGTAAATTAATAATAATTAATAATGAGCGCCCCTAAGTGGAATTTCAACGATATCATAAAGTTTTTGGAAGTGTATGAGAAGTATGAACTTGTATGGAATATACGTGACAAGAATACCTCAATAAAAACAGCGAGAATTATGATTCCAGAAACTACAGAGGTGTGAAAATTATTAGAATAATCTTAATTTTAAAGGTTTTTTAATAGTTTCTTCACAAATATTAATTGACTGATGAATATTGGTATAGCCTATATTACTGTACTGATGTTATGGGAATTCAGAAATTATTATATTATGTTGGCGGAATTGGAAACATAAAAAATTATATGCACAAAACAGATGTAGGCTTATACGTTCATTTGAACCTTCACAACAATATAAACGCAAAGAACAATTTGTTTAAAGCATTTCTTAATTAATTTTTTATGTTTCCAATTCCGCCAACATAATATAATAATTTCTGAATTCCTATAACAATTTATTGTAAAATAAGAAAAATAGCAATGTACAACAATGCTTTCCGGCATTGTTAGTGGTAAATATATCCTACATCAGTATAGCAATATTATATACCAATATTCATCAATTCAATGAATATTAATTTGTGAAGGAACTATTAAAAAAAAACTTTAAAATTAAGATTATTCTAATAATTTTCACACCTTTGTAGTCAGTGAACTCGTGGAACAAGGTTTCGAAAACAACAAGGCACCAATTAGCTGCACACATGCTTTAATATGTGCTAGTGGCATCTTCAGTTTCACCAAACTAAAAATGCTAGTTCACTATTGATTTTTATTAACTATAACAGAATACAAGAATTCAAACACCACTACGAATACAACATTCAGCGCGCGCTTTTTTTCAAGCATGGTTTCAAGTTTAATGTCTCCGTGTGATCACAAATATAGCATCAAGTTAAGAGACTTCAAGCACTTGACTCCTGTAAACTATCCTCGTGTGACTCGGGTTAAAGGTAAATGCAGTAGCTTCCTTTTGTTTTCCGCACACCACTGTCCTTTTACATCTCGTAAAATCGGGAGGGAGGGACAGCGTGAAGGCGAGAAGAGTGAATTTGGCTAATTAGGCCCTCTGGACTTCATTGAAATTCACTGCAAGGGTTAAATATTAGTTCTGTCAGGATTTTTGACCCAATCAAAGATTGGGATATCCCAATTAGCCTTTGCATATATGGCCGCGGATTTTATTATAGTTCCAGTTCAGCATCCTTTGTCACTTTGGTTAAACTAGAGAATAGATACTTACTTTTGTATTTTGCTTACACACTTTCAACTCTTTCCAGCTGTTTCTTCATTCTTACCAACATAGTCTAGTGTCATATTACGAAAGTTTCACGCTAGTGGTCTGTCATATGCTTTGAATGTACAGATTAGATTAGGTTAGTTGAGATGTTTTGGTACATCTTGCATATACTCAAAATTATGTAATAATGTGCCCTTCATTTGGTAACGCTATTGCAAAGATTTACCCAAAAGTTATGTTACGTTAGCTTGGCTTATAAGCAGGGAAAGGATTTATATGTAAATACATATTTACTTATAAAGCTAATATAATTTATATTTTGCATTATCTTTATGTTTCACAATGTGTAGGGTTGAAAAATCCTACTTTTATTTTCCATATTTTTCCATATTTTAGAGTTTAGTACATATTTTCGTTAATTTCCATATATTTTCCATATTTCATATAAAACAGTCCATATTATATTAGGTTTAACAATAAAACAAAACAAAATTCCATTAACTTTTAAAAATACATTTCAACAATAGAGATTTAAACACATGTTCAGTAATCCCTTTAACATCAGAGTTATTTGAAAATTAGCAGTCCTATCAACAATGGGAAAGTAAGTTACAAAACTGTATTAATTTAATTTAAAATTTTTAACAGACTTCAGTTGTGCAGCTCAACAGTTAAATGCCAGTCAGAGTACACATAGGTTCAGTTTTGTAAATCATACTATAAAGACGGTAAATATGCCAAAAGTACGTCATTCAGTCAATTTAAAATCAAAACTAACAAGTTACATTTCAGAATTTAAAGAAGATGGTTTATCAACTGACAATAAAATATTATTTTGTAATTTGTGTCAGTGTGCAGTATCATCTACACAAAAGTTCCTGGTGCAACAACACATTACAACTAGTAAACATCAGGCCAACAAACAACTAAATTCCAAGCAGAGACAATTGTTTTTAACACAACCAACAACATCGAATGTAAGATCTGAGTTTAACATCGACCTGTGCCGTTCTCTCATCTCTGCTGATATTCCTCTCTACAAACTAAAGAATAAGGTCTTCAGGGAATTCCTTGAAAAATATACTCAACATACAATCCCGGATGAGTCAACACTTAGGAAGACGTATGCTCCATCCATCTACGATGAGACAATACAGAAGATAAGAGATGAAATTAAAGATAGTTCAATTTGGGTTTCCATTGATGAGACTCCCGACAAAGAAGGTAGACTTGTTGGTAATGTAGTTATCGGTTTGTTAAGTGAACAATATTCTGAACGAATTCTTTTACATTGTGATGTTCTAGAAAAGTGCAATAACAAAACTATAGTTAAACTGTTCAACGAAGCTATGGGTATCCTGTGGCCAAAGGGTATTATGTACGATAATGTGTTATTCTTTATTAGCGATGCTGCCCCTTATATGGTCAAAGCTGGACAAGCATTCTCTGTTGTATATCCTAAATTGACTCATTTTACTTGTGTGGCGCATGCATTTCATCGTGTGGCAGAAGTGGTCAGAGACAATTTCCCTAAAGTAGATTTGTTGATTTCATCAGTGAAAAAAGTATTTCTCAAAGCTCCCAGTAGAGTTAACGTGTTGAAAGAAATGTACCCTGAAATTCCATTGCCACCAAAGCCAATTTTAACTAGATGGGGTACATGGCTAGAAGCAGTTGAATATTATGCCGAACATATAGACTCTATTAACAATGTTCTCCTTGCATTGGACTCTGAAGATGCAGTCTCAATTGATACTGCGAAAACAGTTACCTGTGACATAAGTGTGAAGAATGACTTAGCTCACATTCAGCATACATTTTCATGCATCATAAAAACGCTCAAAAGTCTCCAAAATAGGCACCTTTCACTATCTGAAAGTTTTGAAATTATAAATAGTACTGTGGAACAACTGAATCGTGGTAGAGGTAAAGTTGCAGATGCAGTAAGAGCTAAGGTGGACACTGTACTTTCAAAAAACCCTGGATATGAAGAACTACAAAAGGTTGTTGCTGTGATGAGTGGTGAATCAACAGTGAAGATTAACTTGGACTTATCCCCAGCAGACATTGTGAAATTGAATTATGTACCAGTTACTTCTTGTGACGTCGAACGCTCTTTTAGTCAGTATAAATCTATCCTCAGAGACAATAGAAGAAGATTCACTTTTCAGCACTTGAAAGAAATGTTTGTAACCTATTGTTATGGTAACAGACAATAAAAATTGTGTTTTGTTGAAACTACATTGGAAGATAAGGTACGTCCATTATATTTTTTGTTTAGTTTGATTAAAATGTACCAATATTTAACGTACATAGTCATTTTTTTATAATTTTAAGTCCATATTTAATTCCATATTTTGGTAAAAATCCATATTTAATTCCATATTTTGGTAAAAATAACTACATATATATTTACATATTTCATATATTTTTAGTCCATATAAATCCGTTCCCTGCTTATAAGGGTCCCTTCAGATGAGGCCACTTTTAGTGGTGCTTTGAACGCATGTCAGTGATGCTGTGAACGCGCATTAGTGGTACTGCTTAATACACTGAATATTTGTAAAGAATATTTTATTCTTCCTGTGAACATGGATGTAGGAGGAGATATACTTTTGGCAACTTTGCTCAGACGGAGAAAGAATAGACGTAAAAATAAGAAGAGTCTGGGTTCGTTCATTAGTTTTGGAAAGACTGAATTGAGGGCTATTTCATACCTTGTTTGACGATAAAAAATATTAATTTAAAATTACGCAAAGAGGGATGATATGGCATAAAATATATTTTTGTTTAGGCTAATATTTAAGAATTCAAAATTAAATATAATTGGCAGTAAACATGAACCATTCATAGCACGTAATTCAACCAATATAGGCCTACTACAAATAGGTTCTGTAGCGTAATTACACAGTCAGAGACCGTGGTGTAGTTGATCCTAGATCAGCTATTTTTTCCATTTATTTACATTATTTTAGTTGCGTTATTTTATTTTAACGTGAAATAAAGGAGATTTTACTACATTAATAATATATCAGTAATTCGCACTAGTCCAGTTATTTAGTTGTCTAGTCTATGGTTACATTATTATTATTATTATTATTATTATTATTATTGTCTGTACTGTCTTACGCATCTGAGACTTGGCCATTGTCGAAGTCAGATGCGACATTATTATGTACATTTGAAAGAAAGATTCTTAGGCAAATCTTTGGACCAGTTAGAGAAAACTGAACATGGAGAAGAAGATATAATTTCGAACTGTATAGATTATATAATGAGCCGGACATTGTTAAATTTATAAAAATAAGAAGATTGGATTGGGCCGGGCATGTTGTGAGAATGCAAGATGATAGGGTTGCGAAGAGAATTTTTAAATTTATTCCGATGGAAAGAAGGAAGGTTGGGAGACCGAGATTGAGATGGGAAGACTGTGTGATGGATGATATCAAGACTTTGGGTGTTAGAAATTGGAGAAGTTTGGCATTGGATAGGGAGGAATGGCGAAAACTTCTGAAGAAGGCCAGGGCCCATGAAGGGCTGTCGTGACATTGATGATGATGATGATGATTATTATTATTATTATTATTATTATTATTATTATTGTCATTCTACATTAATCTGTCGTAACATAGTCTGTATACTGTCGTGATGATGTAGATGCAGGGAATTGGTGGCCTAACAGTCGTCTGTTAGCAGTGCCATGAATGTGCTACTTACGCGCCACTAAAATAGTGGCCTGGCTGTGGCCCGTCTGAAACCTACCATTTAATTCTATGTATCGCAATGAGAAGCGCTAAGTTTAGTGGCTGCCACCAGCTGCAAAGCCAACCACTCAGAGCGTCTGCAGCACTACTGATTCTGTGGTCTGTGTCTGAAGGCCTCCATTTAAATACATTATTCACAAGCGGCAGCACGTTAGCAGTGCTTCTAAAAGTGGCCTCGTCTGAAGGAACTCTAAGACGTCATGACTAGGAAGCGGATTTTTATGTGCTAAAAAATTTTAATATGTTTATTTTTTATGTGCTAAAAAGTACGAAAATATTTGCTAAAAATAAAAAATATTTTTTTTAATATGACAAAAATACCTTACTTAGCTTGAAAAAAAAATGTTACTAGGTACTCGCCAACCACACTTGAATGCTAGTAGTTGGCCGAGAATTGCAGTGAACAACAAAGGTCATCTCCAAATTCTCCATCACAAATGCATGCCTATTATCTCTGAATAACGACTTATACTGTGAAAACGATCTTTCCACATCACAGGACATCAGACGTGCCTATTTAAAGAGAGGAATGTCACAAACACAAACACCGTCAATTTCACCTGCAGGTACATCCTCCAATACTTGAGGAACTTTACACATTTTTTTATATCCACTGTTTTTCCCAAACACATTCTGGAATTTGTCCCTTAGTACTTATACTTCTGAACCTGGTAGCGAGTCTAGTTTAATTTTCACAGCACGCACCTCCCTGTTTGAGACAACAGGTTTTTGGATGTTTCAAGTTTTTATGGTGTCACACAAAAAGCTTAAATTTGCTAATAGGAAAGTAAAATCGTTTTTTAAATAACATCTTTCAGTATATCTTGAAGGATATCGATTGACGAAGTCCGATAACAGGGAATCACAACAAGATATATTGCCTTACTTGATAGACATGAGCGAGAGGCGAGAGATTTAAATTAAATGTTCATGCCCGACTTCTTATCTGTTGTGTTTCACAAACAAAGCATTGAATGAAATCATCTTCAGCAACAATAAACGTTCCTAATTATGTGTTGCAAGATCTCTCCTCCTTGTCCATGTTAATTTATTCTCTAATAATAACACTGATATGCTGTCTAGCAGTTCTCAGAATTTGAGGCAATACTATTACGAAAATGTATCACGGATACACCACACACCACTTAGAAACACGAAGCAACCAAGGATTCTTAAAAAAGATAACGTGAGTGATATAATTAATTTAGTTTTAAAATATTTAAAAGTTCTTGTAAAAAATTATTTAAGTAAAAAACTCCAAGATTTATGTGTTCATAATAGATTTCCTGAAAGTATGTCCTTACATAATTTTTTTCTGAAAATATGTGTTTTTATGTGAAATAAAATTCGGGTTTTAAACTTGAAACTTCATGTTCGGAATTTTTAACTTTGTTAATTGTGTTTTATCACACGCAAAAAGAATATTTAAATACATAGGAATCCGCTCCTTAGTCATGACCCTCTATCCAGCAGTCTGTGAGAAGATGAGTTCAGAGATTTTCAGGCGTTGGAAAGGCCGGTGTTTTTTTTTTTTTTAGTGTCAGTAGTGTGAGGAGCTAAGCTACTGTAATGGCAGACTGAAAAACGAAGTCACATTAAGAAAATTGAGTGTTTATTTCGTTATCATTTGTTCTGGTTTTTTCTTTTTTAGTGCCTATTTCATTAATACAAATTATGCGCATTTCACATAACATCATATCACATGCTTTATATTCCTACATTTTAAAAACACCAGAAGTCCTTGTGGCTTTGTTTATACCCACTTATTCTGCACATGACAAATTAAATACACTTCAATATATATAGTTTCATGGAAGAAAAACTGAGCATGATATCGTGAAGGGAAACAGTGTAAAATAGATTTTAACTAAATCTTATGTTTGTTAATTTCACACTTCCCTACGAACTTTTATAATTTTTATCAATAATTCTTTTATTTGAATGAAATGACTCATATTTGAATATGAAGGAAATTCGAGAAAGTAGTTAAGAAGAAAAGACTGTACAGAGATAGATGGATAAATGATTTGCCATAACCACAATTTCAATATCAGTGCTGATTAATTGATTGATTGATTGATTGATTGATTGATTGATTACAGCATCGAATTCCATTTCCAAATAGATGCTAGTTCCGTTCAGTAATGACATACAGGAAAATTGATGCTTTTATAGAAGGTATTTTGATAAAACTATAGCCTATCGTGACTTCTATTTGTCTCTTTCAAAAATGGCCATATTGAATGGTTTTTCAGAAACGAAAATTGCTGAAAAATGACGGAAAACACAGCTTAAATTTCTAAAACCTAAGTGATCAACGCAAAATACGATATGGAAATCAGTATTGAATAAAAAAAGTCATGAGATTTCGTGGGAAATACCTGGTTGCAAGCAAAATTTGCTTAAACAACATATTAGTAGAAAAGAGAAATGAGTTTACGTATCTTGATTATAACATTTTTTGGTGAAACAGATGTAACTTCTAAAATTTGCAAATACAATAAAACAATGAGAATAATCAACGTGATTATGAAGCCTTCCCTAGTACAGCGACACACAAGAAAATGGAGAGCTCCAGACAAAATTTGTCGAATATTTTTTGCTCATATTGAATTTTGATGCAGAATAACCTTTGGAGTTGAGTGTTGCTAAATAAACTATCGTGTGCCAATCTCTGTTGTGTCCTCCTCTGGTATCGTGGTGGAGAGAGGAGAAATGGGATGGTGGACAAGAGGGCCGAAGCTTTAAGGAAGGTGATGTAGTATTTATGATAATGGGAAAAGTGTTATTAGATAACAATTAGTTTATTAAAAACAAAGTTGTAGGCCTACATGTTTTCCGCTAGTTCATGGGGTAGGGGAAATAAGACTGCTGCAGTAGTAATTTAGCATCTCGTCCTGAGTCTTCGGTATGGAGAGGATTAGAACACACTGCTAGGGTTTCAGATGCAGGAAGAAAGATGTAACGGGAGAGATGGTGTGCGGACAGGGGAACTTGAGAGAGATAAAAATCCAGATTCGAGGTTAGTTCTCGCAACCGAGAGATCAATGAGGGTAGCTAGCTTGTGAGCTATAAATAAGCTTTGAGTTTTAACAAATCAACGAGTCTATGGTCTGTCCAAAACTACTTCCGACCTGACAAATGGCGCCTTTAGCATGTTACCATGGCAACCATTCAAATCAACCAATCACGAGAGACATGTAACATGGTAACGTGACGGTGTTGCCTGGTCTATGTTTACAAGTTGCACGTGAATACCACGGCCTATACCTGTTTTTTTTTAAGATGGGACATGACAGTTAAGTGGCCGAACTTGGAACTACAGTGCTATGTTGCCAATATGGACTACCACGCTGCCAGCTGATGGAAGGTATCAATTGACGTTATGATGGCTGACGTTAAAACATTCATTGACAATTGACGCAAAGGTAAGAAAGCAACACAAAAATCGACAGAGAATCAAAGACGAAACGTACCAATGCTAACACTGTGTGCACAATAAATGTTGCCAAGAGAGCTATTAAGCACTCGCCATGTGGGAACGGTAAGTTTGGCAACTCAACCGTTGTTACCATGGCAACAGGTCTACCATGCTATGTGACATTCAGTTGTTTTTTCGATCGCAACGCTCCTGTCATGGCCCATCTTTAAAAAAAAAAACAAGTATAGTGACGAATATAGTGCCCGGAATGGCTTTGAGTTGTCTGGTTAGCGCGTGCTTCGTGTGAATTAAAAATATTATTTAGTTGTATTATTGTTTTAGTGTATCGATTGCTCTGAACGTATTTCTTCTCAAAAACTAAGAACAGCATTGCGTGAAGATTCTTTTCATCATTGGAGCAAATTGAAAAGTAAAGGTTTGGGAGTTGTTTTCTATTCTCACTGGAAGAAAGGTAATTCGTGGATCTCAACCAAAAAGGGACTTTCGAGCAGTCAGTGGACGCAAGCCATTAAGATGAACTGTAATACAATACCTGTACGTACTCTCCCTGGTAGAACTCTTGACTCAACCCGTTGCAGAAGATGCGACGAGCAAGAAACGCTTCCTCACGTCTTGGGTTTCTGCCATCATGGAGAATTGCTCCAAATCAACAGACATAATACGGTTCGTTCTCTCATCGCAGCTTCAATCCGTCAGAATGCTTCCTATGAGGTTTATGAGGATGTTGGTTGCGTCTCTTCTGATGGCTCTACTAGACGGGCTGATATCATCATAATTGATCGGCAGAAGGATAAGGGTGTCATTCTTGATCCCACAGTCCGTTTTGAGATGCATGAGCAACAGCCACAAGAGGTGTGTCGTGAAAAACAAGTCATATATGAGCCTTGTTGTCAGCATCTTGGAGCACAATACCACATTACACATTGGACAGTTTTTGGGCTCATGTTCGGTGCCCGTGGCACGATCCCACGTGAAACTTTAAATCAACTTAAACAATATAAAATTTCTGATGCAACGATTGATGCCATAGGATCTCACGTGTTAAAATCATCCTTAGCTATAATTAGTAATCATTTGTACCCAACAAAACTTTTATTGTAAATGATTTCCTACGTTTTCTTATCTTAATGTTTTTTATTTTCTTTCCAAATGTCACAAAATTGTTTTGTTTACTTATTATTCTTTATGAATTGATTAGTAGGCCGATCTATCGAACCCTTATTTAGGGCGGCTTTTGTTTAAACAAATTTCATACACGTATTATCTTCCTTGTCATGACTGTGTAACTAATGTGCGTTTTCTAGTTTCTGCGAAATTTTCTAAACAAATGACTTGCGCAATGTCGGAAGGAAGGAAAGACAAAGAATAGTGCACAAGGTGCCTCATTAAAGAGTCAAGCGCGAGAGATGGTGTGTAATGTAAGGGAGAATTTTGAGAGGGAAAAAGATAATCGCGGGCCTCTTTTACCTTTGGCGCAAGTCTTAATGAGAACTGCTGCTTGTGTTAAAATTAATAAGAGCACTGTTATTGATATTGGAAAAGAAAAAGGCCGTGTAGATTTTTAATCATAAATATTTTTACAGTTTACAATTTTTTCAACGCCTTTCTAATAATATTACATTGAAGAATACCGGCACTCATAAAACTAAAGGCTTCGTATTAAATTTAAACCTGTTTTTACAAGTTTACAGTCCTTTAGACGCTTTTCTAACGGTATTACCACAGTCTAGTATAAACAGTCACGAAGCTTGAGTTGTGAGGGTGCTAGGAACAATAGACTGTGTCGATACTATTTCGCATTGTCTGCAATGAGGCGATATTAGCGATCCTAGTGGTTAGCAACTACCTATGGATGCATATTTACTACGTATTGAGCTTCGTGACTATATATTAGACTGTGGTATTACATTAAATACTACTACTACTACTACTTATAATAATAGACTAATAAAAATGATAATGTACATCAATTTTAATGCCTAGTGTTCAACAAATTGGTTAGAAATAATGTGTGTTCATATCAGCCGTTCATTACTGCACTCTATCGGCAGCGCGCTCTCTTACACGAAAGATGGGCAACAACGCAACACTGCTCCCCCCTTCTCTATAAGCTGTCAAGTCGGAAGTAGTTTTGGTCAAGGTATAGTTAGTGACTTCTCGCCGGCAGAAGCAGGGAAATGTGTGAATTCTGCTGTCAAGGGATGAACGAGCATATCTCGTGACTTTTCGATTGCACAAGGGTTCGAAGGAAGAGCTGGGGTAAAGGAAGCCGGGAAGGATATGGGGAGTCGAAGTCAGGAGGAGGTGAATAATGGAGAGTTGAAGTTAACATTGGGATGTCGATATGAATGAGCTCAGAGTTGGGACTGATCTGGCTGACTCTTGTTATCGCTGTCAGCTAGGCGCTAGCTGCTTTTTATACGGTGGGAAGCATCCCCTCCATGCCTGTTATCACGTTAGCGCGGGAAAGCTGGTCTGCTTTACCAAACGTAGCGACCAGATGACGTGGCCTACCCACCCTCTGAAACATCATAGACTAGGGCGGAAACGACTTGTCACGCCCCTTTGACCTGCTTACAGGTCTGACAAGGGGGAGTCAGCGGCTTGTACCACTAGACGGAGAGAAAGATTACAACGCTGTAAATGGTAGTATAATTCGCGAAATGATACAGCATGTTGCGAAATACCTAAAACCTGTAATGGAGAAGTATGTGTTACCGTCTTTAAACTCGTTTTTCTTTTTGCTTCAGAAGATGTTTTTTAGTAAACTATCCGAAGACAGGTTTGAACCTCATAAGTGACACCAGTAAGGCATCACTAATGAGGCAACTAGGCGAGGAGATAATAGTGGCCTGCGTACTTCACTGACTAGTAACATATTACACTAATCAGGCTTCAGATGTATACAAACAATATTGTTCTTCCTCTGACACATAATCTCAAGTGAAATGTACTGTCTGATAATAGATTTACAATCCTTGAAAAAAGTTTTGTCGCACAGATACTTTATAAGTCCCAGAAAGGAGACAGTGTGCATGTTCAGAGTACATGCGACCTGGTTCACAAGAGAACTAGTTGAGAAAATAAAATTAGTTTTGTTTCGTTGTATGTCTGATCATGCACACTGCCTCCTTTCTATGACTTCTAAAGTATCTGTGCGACAAAACTTTTTTCTAAGACTGTACATATCAGCCAGAATCTCAATCAGAAGTTCTGTGTGGGTTACCTGTTTAATCTCTGTGGATGGAACACACATTAGGTCAGATTGACAGGCCAAAATGTTTTTGACCATTTTATGTTGCTCAAGAGAAGAGAAAAGAGAATGAGGTGATATATGCAATTAATTAGCTTATTTGTAGCTAATATCTTTCCATATTTATCAGATAGTTAATCAAGGTTCATCTAGTTCAGGGTGGTCAGATTTTAATAATAATAATAATAATAATAATAGTAGTAGTAGTAGTAGTAGTAGGCTAATATCCTTATATTTTGAAGAGGTGGAAAAATTCAAATATCTTAGAGCAACAGTAAGAAATATAAATAACACTCGGGAGGAAATTAAATGCAGAATAAATATGGGAAATGCCTGTTATTATTCGGTTGAGAAGCTTTTGTCATCCAGTCTGCTGTCAGAAAAGCTGAAAGTTAGAATTTATAAAACAGTTTTATTACTTGTTGTTCTGTGTGGTTGTGAAACTTGGACTCTCACTTTGAAAGAACAGAGGTTAAGGGTGTTTGAGAATAAGGTGCTTAGGAAAATATTTGGGGCTAAGACAGATGAAGTTACAGGAAAATGGAGAAAGTTACACAATGCAGAACTGCACGTATTGTATTCTTCACCTGACATAATTAGGAATATTAAATCCAGATGTTTGAGATGAGCAGGGCATGTAGCATGTATGGGCAATCCAGAAATGCATATAGAGTGTTAGTTGGTAGGCCGAAGGGAAAAACCTTTGGGGAGGCTAAGACTTAGGATGGGAGGATAATATAAAAATTGATTTGAGAGAGGTGGGATATGATTGTAGAGCCTAGATTAATCTGCTCAGAATAGGGACGGATGGCGGGCTATGTGAGGGTGGCAATGAACCTCCTGGTTCCTTAAAAGCCATAAGTAAGTAATAATAATAATAATAATAATAATAGAAGCCATACACCAAACCTGACCACTTTGTAACAGTTTTCAAAGGTTCATGTTAATGCAGGAATATACCAAATAAATATTTTGCCTATAACTTTTTATTATCATTATTCACTATTAGGTGAAGTCGTTATTTATGGTCTAGGCTAGAAGATGTTATCATACTAGCCATTGGCTCTAATATTTGCGAGTTCAAACATGGCTGAGAATGATAGATTTTAAAGAATGATAAAATCCTTAACATGGCTTCCTCAGGTACCCTTATAGAAATAATGCTGGGGGCCTGTGTTGGAGATTTACTACACACAAAACAAGACTTTCTTTGATGGATGGCTCCATGCAAAATTTCTTGGTCATTTCAATCCTATGTTAAATTTTGATGCTGAATAATCTGGGCATTTGAGAGCGTAGTTAGATAAACTATCCTGCTGCTACTATGGCTAGAGCAACTAGGCTTCTCACACCTGGTTTCAAATCCTGGCAAGTTTGACAAGAGGTAGAAAGCACTAACTTTGATGATATTTTCGTTGACATCAGAGCAAAATTACATAAATATTGCTGAATTATCAACGGTGAAATTTGTGATTCTGACCTGTCACTTTCAATGTTCTGTACCTATGTTCCACTTTCCTTAGGTTTCTACAGTAGCTCACTGCTTAAATTGGTAATGGATAGGCACTGATTTGAAGATACGATTAATTTTTTTTCTCGTGCTTCTTTGTCATTTTTTCCTTCATATATATAAATCACGTGAATGTATCTGTCTCATATATTCAAAGTAATAAAAGAAGAGAGATATAGCTTCTTTTCTTAATGCAGTTCCATCTTTGAATGATATTGTTTCAATATTATTCACGTACCAGAAAACGTGGAACTTTCACTGATAACTGTTACATAATCATCGCTAGAGACTGGCATTATATGAAGACAATTTTGCCAAAATAGGAAGTTTATTTTGGCAAAATATGAAATAAGTATTTCATTGCTAAAATAACTTCGTTCCTGAACAATCTGGAACAGGTTTACACTACTATTTACAAAATGAGCCTTTAAATATTATTAGTTTTTCTATATTTAATATACAATTTATTGTAACATTTTTCATAACATAAGTTCGAAGACGTGGATATTTACTTTTCAGAGTTGTTTTCATATTTATGGTTTTGCATTTGGTAAACATGTCATTATTTACTCGAAGAGCTTTCTAACTGAAGATCTAATCATACATAATGATCATTAACGAGAATGGATTTGCAAATAATAGAAACTCATTCTCTAATTTTTTTTTAAATCACGCAATCTATTTTCTGTAATTCTCTTATTAAATGTTCTAATACTTGACTGAATTATCTAATATTAACATTGGATGACAGGTTAAGCAATTCTAAACAAGGCAATGATAAAATTCTCTCTGAGACACAAACAGTTTTAATCCATCATACATGTGTACGATAATTTTATCTTTTCCTTGAAGATAAACAGTGAAGTGGTTATGTCACATTAGTGACGCACCTCCTCTGTAATTCATTTATTGTTTCATCCAGAAAATAAATAAATTATGATTATATTATTATATATTACTTGTGTGAAGTGTGGCATTATATGCGGCAGAAACATGGACATTACGACAAAGTGAAGAGAAACGACTACAAGCATTTGAAATGTGGATGGAGAAAGATGGAGCATGTTAAATGGACAGACAGAATAAGAAATGAAGCTGTGTTGGAAAGAGTGGCTGAAAAAAGAATTTTGCTGAAACTGATCAGGAAGAGAAAAAGGGGTTGGTTGGGTCACTGGCTGAGAAGAAACTGTCTACTGTAGGTTGCACTGGAAGGAATAGTGAATGGGAGAAGAGTTCAGGGCAGAAGAAGATAATCAGATGATAGACGACATTAAGATATGTGGATCAAATGTGGAGACTAAGAGGAAGGCAGAAAATAGGAAAGATTGGAAAATGCTGGGTTTGCAATGAAAGACCTGCCCTAGATTAGAACATTTATGTATGTATGTACTACTATCACCACTGCCCCTGCCCCCGCCGCCACCACCACCACCACCACCACCACCACCACAGGATTTAGTTAAAAAATAAAATATAAAAATTTGTACAAAGCCATTCCACAGATGGTGAGTTATTATATTTGTGTGGACAGACAGACAGACAGATGTGCTGTCATTAATAGGTAGTTTTATGCCTTTTGACAGACACATCTATTGTTTCATCTGCTTGAATAGCCACAAATTCAAATGCAAGCTCTCCAGCTATCTCTTACCTTATAGCATTAGTGACAGTCTGGATCAAATCATTTTGAATAACTGGAGATGTGCCTTTAAAAAAAGGACTGCTTTCAAGTTGGTCTTTCTTGAAGGTTTCTTCTACTGCCAATAAAAGTAGATTTTTTAAAATAATTGTAAGGAAGAAAGAGAAGAGGAAGACCAAGGATTAAATGGGAGGATACAATAGAAAGAATAGGCCAACAGAAAGGAAAAACAAAGGTAGAGATGAAGAGAATGTGTAGAGACCGGGAAAAATGGATGAAATGGACGGAGAGAGGCGAACCCGACGCTTAGCAGCAGAAGGAACTGAAGAAGAAGAAGAAGTATTTACGTACTGATTCTTGGCTTCATTTCCTCTGAAGACTAATTTATTTTTGCGTCTGAGGTGTCATACTGCATCAATAGTGTGACCAACTATTTGTCTATTCCGTGTCATATTTTCATTATGTCTAACTGCACCTAAGCATGATGCTTTCGCCATTGTTCTATTGTTTCTTTCCAACATGTGGAACATTTTTGCATTTTTAATATGTTTTTCTCCCTGCATACTTAATATAGCTTTGCTTCGAAGTTTTTTACTGCAGAAATATCAGTGCAACTCATGGTTCTTCACCTGCTCACAACCACATAGCTACCTAATTTAGAATACCAAATGCTTTTACATTTTCTAGTTTCATTTCCGTTTTTCTGGGGACAAATTTAATTAAGGACTGTTCATCTATTTTAGACTTAAGTCCAGCTTCTGCTCAAATGTTGAAGACAACAAAGAATTGCTTTTAAGAAAACTAGCAGAATCAAAAGTCAGATTGTTCATGCCAATAATCACCTGATCTTTTTTCATGCTTGATAAGTCTATATACATGCTGATTACAGTAGAACCTCTAATTTCCGTGGTAATGAAGGGGATGAACTGAACGGTTGATTGAAAAAATCGGATAATCCGTACCATGAAATATTTGTAATTTCCTCCATGGTCTTGTATTTAACTTGCTAAGTAATGGATCAGAAGTTCACTAATTTAAGTCTGGTTGCCAATGTCTAGTTTTTAAGTGACAAGGAAGTCCTTTGTAATGGCTGTCTCAGGAAAGATAGGAATAAAGGAGATCTCGTGTTGTAGATTTACATACTTTTTTTACACTTTATTCTTGTTTTTTTTATTAAATCTCGCAGTTGTAACTCCAATCTCGTATTCTGATGCGAGATGAGCCACAGTTTCTCTTTCTGAAACCATTCAATTATTTCCATTTTTTTTTCGATACTTAGCACAACACGTTTTCTTTTAACACCCTTGGAAGACATTTTATATACCTTATATTATAGAATGGCAATTCGAACAGTAGACAATGCTGTGTAACGATAAAGGCTTGTAATAATACTCTCTAGCAAAAACATATGTAGAACCTACTAATATGATGTACAAAACAGTACTTCATATAAGTTATTTATTTCTGAAGAAAAAAAGAGCGAGAAATAGACAGTCGGATAATCCGCCAATTGGTTAATAGGCTGACGGATAATCGGGGTTCTACTGTATTGTCAACAATAGAATATTGTTCTCGTTGAACATCCTGTTTTTATAATAGGCTACTGTCGGTTACATAACAGGTAGATTCTCATTATACAGTAAATGTCTTAAATATTTCTTCCAATTTTGAATACCAGTTCTCGTAAATAGTAAATTAATATTACTTACTTACTTACTTACAAATGGCTTTTAAGGAACCCGAAGGTTCATTGCCGCCCTCACATAAGCCCGCCAGCGGTCCCTATCCTGAGCAAGATTAATCCAGTCTCTATCATCATACCCCACCTCCCTCAAATCCATTTTAATATTATCCTCCCATCTACGTCTCGGCCTCCCTAAAGGTCTTTTTCCCTCCGGTCTCCCAACTAACACTCTATATGCATTTCTGGATTCGCCCATACGTGCTACATGCCCTGCCCATCTCAAACGTCTGGATTTAATGTTCCTAATTATGTCAGGTGAAGAATACAATGCGTGCAGTTCTGTGTTGTGTAACTTTCTCCATTCTCCTGTAACTTCATCCCGCTTAGCCCCAAATATTTTCCTAAGCACCTTATTCTCAAACACCCTGAACCTATGTTCCTCTCTCAGAGTGAGAGTCCAAGTTTCACAACCATACAGAAGAACCGGTAATATAACTGTTTTATAAATTCTAACTTTCAGATTTTTGGACAGCAGACTGGATGATAAGAGCTTCTCAACCGAATAATAACACGCATTTCCCATATTTATTCTGTGTTTAATTTCCTCCCGAGTGTCATTTATATTTGTTACTGTTGCTCCAAGATATTTGAATTTTTCCACCTCTTCGAAGGATAAATCTCCAATTTTTATATTTCCATTTCGTACAATATTCTGGTCACGAGACATAATCATATACTTTGTCTTTTCGGGATTTACTTCCAAACCGATCGCTCTACTTGCTTCAAATAAAATTTCCGTGTTTTCCCTAATCGTTTGTGTATTTTCTCCTAATATATTCACGTCATCCGCATAGACAAGAAGCTGATGTAACCCGTTCAATTCCAAACCCTGCCTGTTATCCTGAACTTTCCTAATGGCATATTCTAGCGCGAAGTTAAAAAGTAAAGGTGATAGTGCATCTCCCTGCTTTAGCCCGCAATGAATTGGAAAAGCATCAGATAGAAACTGACCTATACGGACTCTGCTGTATGTTTCACTGAGACACATTTTAATTAATCGAACTAGTTTCTTGGGAATACCAAATTCAATAAGAATATCATATAATACTTCCCTCTTAACCGAGTCATATGCCTTTTTGAAATCTATGAATAACTGATGTACTGTACCCTTATACTCCCATTTTTTCTCCATTATCTGTCGAATACAAAAAATCTGATCAATAGTCGATCTATTACGCCGAAAACCGCACTGATGATCCCCAATAATTTCATCTACATACGGAGTTAATCTTCTCAAAAGAATATTGGACAAAATTTTGTACGACGTCAACAAAAGTGATATTCCTCGAAAGTTACCACAGTTGGTTTTGTCCCCCTTTTTAAAAATAGGTACAATTATGGACTCCTTCCATTGTTCTGGTACAATTTCCTTTTCCCAAATAGCAAGTACAAGTTTATAAATTTCGCTATATAATGCGCTTCCGCCCTCTTGTATTAATTCTGCTGGAATTTGATCGATACCTGGAGACTTGTACTTTTTCAGATTTTCTATCGCAATTTCGACTTCTGAAAGCGTGGGTTCGGGTATAAATGGCTCAGCAGTTTGTATTTCAATTTCGTCCCAATCATTTCTATTTGGCCTATGTACATTTAGTAGTTGCGCAAAATAGTTTTTCCATCTGTTTAGGATTGATGGAGAGTCTGCAAGCAAGTCACCATTCTCATCCTTGATCACGTTTACCCTTGGCTGATATCCGTTCTTAAATTCCTTTATACCCTTATATAAATCTCGAATGTTTTTATTCTTACTATTTGTTTCTACCGCATTCAGTTTTTCCTTCAAGTAACCTCTCTTTTTATTCCTAAGTGTACGACTTGCTTCCCGTCTTTCATTGAAATAATTATCTCTCTTCTCCTCGACTGGATCCTGTAAGAATTTCAATTTTGCCTGTTTCCTTCTTTCTACTACCATGCAACAATCTTCATCAAACCACGGTTTCTTTTTCTTAGTTTCATAATAACCTATGCTCTGCTCAGCTGCAATTTTGATACTATCTCTGATATTTTCCCACACGCTATTAACATCTAATTCTTTCTCAACTTCGTCGGAACTTTCTAAAGTGGCAAACCTATTCGAAATTTCGACCTGATAATTTTGCTTAGCTTCCTCGTCCTTTAATTTCAAAATATTGAATTTAGTAATATTAACTTGTTGCTCTACTCGCTTGGCTACTGATAATCTTTCTCTTAATTCTCCAATCACCAAATAATGGTCAGAATTACAGTCTGCACCCCTGAAAGTTCGAATATCTACTATACTAGTATGTCTCCGTTTATCTATCAAGATGTGATCTATTTGGTTGTGTGTCAATCCATCTGGAGAAGTCCAAGTATATTTATGTATATCCTTATGGGGGAATGTTGTACTTTTGACAATTAAATTTTTCGATGTGGCAAAGTTGACTAATCTAACTCCATTGTCACTACTAATTGCGTGTAGGCTCTCTTTTCCAATAGTTGGTCTAAAAATATCCTCCCGTCCTACTTTAGCATTGAAATCCCCCAATAAAATTTTCATGTGATATCTAGGGAAATGATCAAAAGTATGTTCCAATTCCTCATAGAAGCTATTCTTTATATGGTCGTCTTTCTCTTCTGTAGGGGCGTGAGCATTTATAACTATGATGTCGCACCATCTACCCTTAAGTACTAAATATGATAACCTGTCACTGATAAATTCTACCTTTTTTACTGCTGATTTTATTCTTTTATGAACAAAGAATCCTGTTCCTAATTGGTGATTATTGTTTCCTTCCCCATAATACAACAAGTAATCTCCTATTTGTGATATGCCATTCCCATCTAACCTAACCTCTTGTACTCCCACGAAGTCTATTCTATATCTAGCTAGTTCTTTAGCTACTAATGTTACCCCTCCTGTTCTATAAAGACTAGTTACGTTCCAAGTGCCAAATCTCAAAACCTTATTCCTTTGCTGTGGTCGTGCCAGAGAATCAGTCCTATTCCGAGGCTTATTATAGGGATACGTAACAAGCTGTTTTTTACGGTGATGGGTTGTTAGCCCTTCGCCCAACCCCCAAGCTGGAGGACCACCCCTTATCGGCTGTCCACGACTGCTTATTCAATATATTCGCAGCTACCCTCCAGTAAATTAATATTGCAAGTCATAATATACAGATAGCAGTTTCGTGTGGTATTTTGAGCTATAGTTCAAGAAAATAAATTATAAACAAGAATGTCTGTAGACAGCATAGAAATAAACGACCATTTATCCACAGGAGTAGAGATGGGAAGTCATTTGAAGGTATATAAATCACTTTTCAAGACAGGTAGACATTCCTCTATAAGTCATTGGCGATATTTTAATGGATAGTCGTTTGTAACTAGAAATTTGTGCTATCAACGGAGAAAAATTCATTCGGACACTGGGAATCGAACCCACGACCCCTCAGCTTGGCACACTGTGTGCTTTTAACCAACTGAGCTATGTCAGGACCCGATCCACAGTGGAACTCTCCTTGAGGAGTCCTGGGATCGATTCCCAGTACCGAAAGGAATTTTTTCTATTAATAGTACTTACGTGATGACTACACAAAGTCATGAAATACACAATATTCAATAGAGGATGGCGAGGTCCTCAAATAAGAATATGTAAAAATTTGTGGATGATACGATTTTGTATTGATATATTTGAATACTTGTCTGGTGTGCATGAGGGCGTACATAATCATTATTGTGGTAGATGGTATGGAAGAAGAGGTTTTGTTGCTTGAATGCCATGTTTGTCATACCATACCTCTCACTCCTGGACATTTTCTGTGATGCCATAGAAAAGTCTGGTTTACAAAACATTGATCGACAATATAGAGTTGCTTTTAGCGAGATTCTTATGTACATAAATGATAATATCCAAAGGATATAAACACTGCTGCTGCTGCTGCTGCTTCTTCTTCTTCTTCTTCTTCTTCTTCTTCTTCTTCTTCTTCTTCCAGTTTGATAGTCGGTAGTGCAATGGTGCAGTTTGTGAAATGAAATTTATGTGCGCCATTTAGAGCATCTTCTTTCAATCAAATTTTTGTTACCTATGTAAAATCATGCACTACTCTATGTTTTTGTGTATCATTTTTTAAGTTGGATATATATCAACAACTGGGTTATTTAGCTTCGATGAAATTGGTGATAGCAAGATGATATTTGGCGAGATGAGCCGAGGATTCTCCATAGATTACATGACATTTGCCTACAGTTGGGAAAAATCTCGGAAAAAACTCAACGAGATAATCAGCCCAAGCGGGAATCGAACCCACACCCTAACGCAAGTCTGGATCAGCAGGCAAGCAACTCAGCTGATTGAGCTATGCAGATGACTTTCTGTTTACCATTAGAAACAAATAAGAAATGAAATAATTGAC
This sequence comes from Periplaneta americana, assembly GCF_040183065.1. Lineage (NCBI taxonomy): Eukaryota > Metazoa > Arthropoda > Insecta > Blattodea > Blattidae > Periplaneta > Periplaneta americana. The sequence continues at coordinate 157,303,957 of NC_091119.1, forward strand.
TTACAATATTTGCCACTACCTCCTTGCATATGAGTAAAAAACTAGGCAAAAAACACAATGTTTTCAAGAACACGTTGCACCGTACTGGAACCTTGCTGGGTATGCTTACGTAAAATTGCTCCTTGTGACTCTTTGCATATACTACGGTATTTCAGATGGCGTTGTTTATTTCATTTTGTAATGTGATTGAAATTATGTTTTATGTGTGCTAAATTGTTTAAATGTATATGTGTTTTATTTATTGCAGCTAATCAACAGAACACTGCGGTGAGTGTTGTAAGAGTGGGAGCTTCTACCCAGGGAGATGATAGCAGTCAGGATTCTAATGGCACTTGCGACAGTCAGAATGATGGGAACCCACACGTCAACCTCACAGTTGAGGGTTTCTACCCACCCCCTACAACTCAGAGCAGTACCACAGAAGGTAAGTAATAGCCTTATATGGCCATTGTTAAAATCATTAGTTTTTCTGCCAGAAAATATTAGTATCTTCTCAGGCAGGAACAGAAATTTTAGAGTATACAGTCAAACCCCACTTTTACATTCCTACAATTAACATTTACCCACTACTTATAACTTTTTCCCTTGGTCCCTTCTATTTTCCTATTATAATACATTTTTTCCCCCTGTATTCATTTCACAGTGTTCTGCCTATGGGCAGGTCTTTAACTGCAAACCCAGCTTTCTCAATCTTTCCCTATTTTCTGCTTTCCTCTTTATCTCCGCATATGATCCATATATCGTAATGTCGTCTATCATCTGATATCTTCTTCTGCCCCAAACTCTTCTCCTGTTCACCATTCATTCCAGTGCATCCTTCAGTAGGCAGTTTCTTCTCAGCCAGTGACACAACCAATTCCTTTTCCAACACAGCTTCATTTCTTTCCCTTGTATTTATTCTCGAAATTTCGAACTTCTCGCAATTTACGTTGTTTCCACCAGAGGAAAAAAGTGATCCATCCATGCAAAAAATTGAACATAAAATTGCTACTACTAACGTAAATTTTGCTATAAATGCAGTCAATTTATGCAGATTCATATATAATATTTCTGTGACCACGTGTTTTTGTCATAAATATGTTCACTGGTGAGGAAAAAACTGTGGAGGAAATTCTCAATACTCATCTCCAGGATAACATTGTTGGTGTTAGTGGTGGTGATGTTGATGAATGTGATGATGATGGTGATGACTGTTGGTGTTCCAGGAAGAGCAGATTTAATTGTAGCATTACAGATTGTGAGGATGTTATCTTTTGCTACAGAAGGTGGTTATTCAGTTTTTGTAATATATGAACTAGAGAAGCAAATAGAAAACTTGAAACATAAGAGATGTAAACAGTAAAAGATATCAAGATTTTTTTTTGTAAAAAGAACTAGTGTCGTGTTTCGTTTTCAGATGTGTGTGTAGTCCTTTTATTTTGAAATTTTAAAGTGATTAAAATAATGCGTAACAATTTATTTTTTCTAAATTATATATTTAATAATTGTAACATTTAATGTAGTTACATATGTTGTAAAAGTTCCAAGCATTGATTACAGATCATTATATGTATTGAACATTGCATCCTTAATGTTCTGGATATGTGTAAAGCTTTTCCTATAATTAGATTACCAGGAAACAATTGGCATTCATACAGTCCTCTCTGTAGATTGAAAACTCAAAAAAGTTTCATATCCATTGTTCAAGAATTAAAACAGAAAATCAATATTCCGAATTTAAAAGAAAACCTACAAATTAAACCAAACCCTTTAACTCTATTAAATATAGAATATAATCTAAATTTAACAGAAGAAATACTAAAATCAGAAGTAAACAATGAAATACTAAAACAATTGTCTTCAGAGACAATTAATATTAGGTACCCTCCACAAAACTGGCTTCATTTATACACTGACGGATCCTTGATCCCCAGAGAACAAGGTGCCGGTGCAGGTGTTATGTGCTGACTCTTCTCACTTTATAGATCTCTTGGGTATGGAACAACAAGTTTTGATGGAGAAATCATTGCAATAAGTGAAAGTCTCAGGAATCTTCTATGCCACATCAATAAATTTAAAAATGCAGTTATATTGTCAGACTCCAAAGCAGCTATTCTATCAATAGTCTCTAAACACACACCTTCATCTCAAACAGCAGAAATAACTAAAATGCTCTCTCAATTAATATCACTCAATAAAAGAATTGTATTCCAATGGATACCATCCCATTGTGGAATCCTGGGAAATGAGAATGCAGATGCTTTAGCAAAGAAGGGCAGCACTGCTACTTACAGACCTGTTACTAAATCTATATATTACTCTGTGAAAAGATTTATTAAATCTACATACTTAGACTTCAACAAACAAAATATGATAACACAATCCCAAGGGAAAAAATGGAACTCTCTGCATCAAAATCCACAGTTAATTCCCGATTTACCACGAAAATCGTCTGTAGCTGCATTTAGATTGGCAACTGGCCATGATTGTTTGGCCAAACACCTGCATAGAATTGGAATATATCAGTCCCCTAACTGTCCATTGTGCAACTCAAACCAAGAAATGGATTCGGAACACCTCAAAATCTGTGCTTCAGTGGCTGGCCATGATAATATCTTTGAAAAATATTGGAGTGCAAGAGGTCAAATGACTTTATTGTCAAACGCCTGGCATTAGAAAACAACAACAACATAATTTACACTTTCCCTCAATGTACACCACTTTTTTTCCATAGTCCCTTGAAAAGCATTAAAAAAGGCATTCGACTCCATCCTGTACTTGTAGGACCAATATGATTCATTTTAAAACTTCCGTGTATAAGGACACTCAAGTGGGAAATAAAATTAGACAAACTGTTTTTGCAGGAAAGCTTGTAGGAGAAATAAATGTCCCTTATTGAAAATAATCATCAAACTCAGTAGATTTCTACCAGTGTGTAGTAGTGGACAAATTGCACTTTCTTTATGCTCAGACGATTAATTTATTTTAACTGTGTGAAATATCCGACCCCAATAAGGCTTCTTAACCATTACAAATATTGATTAATCTAATGTAGTCTGGTTAGGTGAGTATGGGGAATGAAATGTATGGAAAGAGCTCCACGTTCCATCCCTCAAGAGTTTGCAGACATGATATGGACTTGGTATTTGATGTGGAGAAGCTGTAGTTATTTGGGACATATAGCCAGATGAAACTACATCTCTCGACTAAGAAGTTTAATATTACCCCATTGACAGTTATACAGACAGCATGATCCAATATTAGTCCTGCTCTGGTGAAAAATGTGATGTTCATAACCTTGTACCCTCCTTCACTGTGTCTTGCAATCATCTTTCATATTGACATTGGGAAATAGTCAAACCTCGATACAACAATTGTCTGGGAACTATAAAAATGATATTATGTCAGAGTTATTGTTGTATTGAGGAGTTATGAAATTTTGCCCAAATTTATTTTCTGAATGATAATATAGTAGAAATAAGTATAAAACAATATTACATTCTATGAAATAACATTTATTCACCATTAGATTTTTCTTCTTCAGCTGTCACTTCAATGAGAGTATTTCCATGCCTGTATTTAAAATGTTGTAGCCAACCATTGCTTACTTTGAAATTTAAATTGCCGTGTACACTGACAAAATGAAGTGTTTTTCGACACATGTATAGGAATGTTAAGTGCCCTGATTTCATTAAACCACTTCAAGGTAGTAATGTTAACATCTTCTGCTGCAGTTTTTAAATGCTTTTCAGGATTAATTTTTCAGTTGTAACATTGTCCTCTATTTCCATGTATTTCTTTCTGAATGTTGTGCATTTCGGCTGTGCAAACCCATACTTTTTAGCTATTTCAGTCTGCTTTAATCCTCAGTCTAAATCACTAAATGCAGCTAATTTAGTCTCAAAACTGATTTGTTTTCGTATTATGCCTGCCATCATTAACAATTAACACTCTGTGAAAGGCGCAGGCAGGAACCATGAAGGTAAATCCTGTTAAGGGTCACGTGATCCTGAAGCAGCAGATAAAGTTCTATTGTAACACACTCCTTGCACAGAAAGCCAAAATCGGTCAACAAGAGTATGAAAAAGAGTATACTAAATGATGGGAAAAACATCTTTAAAAGGGTGATACAAAGTAAAAAATGAAATAGTATTGAACATGAGAACCAAGCGATTTAAAAAAAAATTATTGCTATGTTTTTATTGTTCCATCGGGGTTTCTCGAAAACTTGATCATTGTTGTAATGATGGATAAACATATTTAAAATGTAGGAAATATGCTAGGATTGATAAAATTTATCATTATATTGATTTTCATTGTATGGAGGTGTGACTGTACTTATTTAATATTTTCACTTTGTTACTTGAAGTGCAGCAAGTAAAAAATACAGGTTTGCAGCTTATTCGAAATTAAGTTTTCCTCCCACTCAATTCCATAAGTGTATAGTTTGTGTGTCTTTTGAATTCTGAAAATGAGTACTACCCTAAAAGTATGAGATTGCTATCCTTGACTTTAAGGAAGTGAAAAACTTGAAATTATCAAAGATGCAGAAGTAAAACTTTCCCGTTTGGCTTTCGGGGAATGAAATGTTCTCTCAGCCAATCTATGAAAATATTCGAGTTCACATAACCTGAAGAACATGGAAATTATTATGCGTGCTATTAACATTGCAGAATATTGTCTAAATAGCCGATTAAGCAAGACAACTGACATGCGTGCAGTGTGTGCATGGGATGGTTTTGGAATGCACCCTGTTTCGGGATAAAATTTATTTATCTATTGTTAATTGAACTGAATTTGTGATTAATTGTCTTTAATTTGTCGTGAGTACATTTGTTGAAAGCTTTATTTTTATAATTTGTTTTTGTAATTCCCCCCCTTCAAAAGTGGGATGTGTGACTTTTTCAAAGGTGCGGAGTATTCAAGGAAATATGATATGTGACAAGAAAGCATCCTTTTCTTGTGTTTACCATTGGAAATGCTTAGTGGATAATGTCATAGGAATTCGCACAGCTACATCAATACATGCAGTATTATTCACAGGTTTTTGAACCCTAGCTCTTGGCTCAAAATTTCATACAACTGATGGGCGATATTCGAACTTTTACTGCAATATTACGTACAGAATATGTAGACTTTTCCAAAACAGCAGAAATACACTATGTGTATTGGAACTATTGTGTTTACGGTGCCCTAGCAGGGAACATAATTTTTTTTCAATTCCTGTGTGACTTCAGAGTATCATTGCACAATTTAATACAGTGGTGAAGGGTTGCTGAGACTTTCCTTTATCAGAGTGCACAGTTTCATGATGAATTACTGAATATTCATGCATCATCTGATAACAGCCACAGCTTAGGTCAGGCATGCCAGAAATCAGACACTGAATGTGCAGTTTTGTGCGTGGATCGCCAGTCTGTGCAGACTGCATCATTCAAGCATTGCTTTTACCAGTTCTTAGATGGAAGGGTGTACAATAATCTATTCTACACTTCTAGGGTTGAATTATATAAACATTTGGGCATTATAAAAACATTTAGCAGAAGGAAAAGAAAAACGCAGTTATTATCAGTGTCTGTATTTGACAATTGTAATACAAGAAACTTTAGGCTTACTCAGTTATACTTCACATAGTAGTGGTTTGTAAAGCATAATTTATTAATATGATTTTTATATAGTATTTGAAGAAAAAAATATTGCAGTAATTTCGAAACAATAAAAAATGAACAAAGTATTTCATTTTACATAGTAGATACTAATTATTTTAAAGTAATAGACCCTACTCTTTCATTGTTCGTCAAGCGTTATTATTATTTAAGCTTATTGGTATGATTGGTACACAAATGTTGAAGAAAATATTATACTCCCAATTAATTAGGTACATGCAGTAGGACTGTGTGAAGTTTTTACACTGAAATCATTACCTTGCTGTATGTCAATATAAATTAACATTAATATTAATAAATTATATAAATTAAGCTTAGAATTTAAATTCGCATATAGTTTATTTGGAAAACGTTGAAAGCAAATATCAACAAGTTGGGAGCGTTACTGAAAGAAATTAAAAGTGTAATTCACAAGCTGTGAAACGACAATATTCTCTTTATGTCAGGTTTAAAGATTTATTAATGTAAGTATTTTAACATAATATAATGACGTGAGATGGAAAATTTTCCATATTTTTTGCAGAAAATTTTTCAGCCTTGCAGTTGCTTTCTTTGCTCCTTACAACCTTAAGATCCTCACATGCATTCCTCATTATATTCTCATCATTTACCAGCTTATGAAATGGAAGTCGTAAGTCTTCTAACCTTTGATGGTTGTGTTAGTACAAACTCCAAAATAACGCCATTGTCAAGTTCGTTTTGCCATGAGAGTACTGATTAAGAAATAAGTGCTGGCAAATATCATATTTTGAGAACTTTACTAATCTGATCTAAACTGTCACAAGACTATGACCTCGACATGGACTGATGAAAGCCTTTAATTTTAAAGTAATTATTGTTGGCTGAGGAAAACATTATAACATTTATGTTATATGATTCGTAATTTCTCTTCATCATTATTTGTGAACTCACTTTATTTATCATAACTCGTTCACAAACACAGCCAAATCAGCACCTGTACTGAAACTGTGTTACTGAAACAAAAGCTGATATGCTGCAGGTACTGTATAGTCCTGTTGCACTCCCCTCCAAGGCAATTCACTCCCTCCAGGTAGGAGAATAGAAAGTGCACATCACACAGAGACAACTGCACAATGTGCAGGGTTTTGGCATGCCTGGCTTAAGTGAATGTTTGAACTTTGTTATGCACTTCAGTTGCACTGTTATGTTTATCAAATAACTTGGTGCTGTAGTACTGTTATTGCAAGTTATCTTGAACCTTACATCCCCTAAGTCTGTCTTTGGAACTGCTCGGTACGGCATGTACTCATCAACGTAACGACATGGCAAGGATGCCCCTCCCTCGGGTAACGTGACTCTTTTCAGAAAGCGTTGGTTCTTTTACCTTACGGCTCTCTACTGTAAAAGAACTTGGTTCAATACAGACATAATCTTCTCTCGATACTCCAGTTTTGAGAGGAGAACATAGTTTCGTAGCAAACTTTAACTAACCTGTAATGAGTAAGTATTTAAATGTAATCGTGTGTACACTCCTCTCTCATCCGGGCTGGGGACCAGCAATGGCGGAGTTACTACAGCTACTTCTAGGGCCTATACATTATATAGGACTGTATGACTTACACCTTTAGCTAATATGTACATATTCTTATAACAATATTTTACAGGCTTATTATTTGAATTTACATTAATTTACAATTATACACAATCCATATCCCTATCATTGCTGCCATCATCGCTTGGTCCAAAATGAATTACTTCGTCAATGGCATCATCCATTCAGAATTATCTTTTAATCATAGGTACTACTTTCTGAACACGATAGAATTCTTCGATTGTATCCCGAATAACATGTTGATCGAAGTTGTCCACTTCAACTTTACACAAGTCTAATTCTGGAATGAAATAATATGTTTAGTAGAAATGTAAGAAAATAATAACTTGCAACAGTAATTCATTATGTCGCTCTCAATACACACACTATTGTACATAACTATTATAGCAATAATTTCTAAACATTACATACCTTTTCTTCCCTGGAGTAGTGTGAGGTTCATTCGGTTGTAATTCAATATTATTTTTAATTCTCTTCACGGAACTAATACTTTTGCCAGAGTATTTAGCCGCTCTCTCATATTCCTTAGCAAGAGGTTCCAACAAATATTTGTGTAATTTTTCCTCCTCGCAATGCTTAATTTTATTATATTTGTGATAATTTCTCTTTCTCGGCTATGGATAACAGTGTTACTTTTTCTCCGCGGTGGTGTGATTTCACCATAATTACTACCCTGTGGTTGCTGCTCCAAGGTAACACTACTGGTACGCAGTGAAGCAAATAGTACTATGTTTCTTGACAAGAGATTATGCTGGGGAGCATGCGCAAACAACTCAGTTGGCTCCACCCACGTTACACGCTTCCTTCTCTCTGTCCCTCTGTCCCTGTCCAGGAGGTTCAAGATAACTTGCAATAACTATACAAGTACAGGAAACTTCTGAAAGAACTTTCGTAGGGAATATTTCATGGAGTAAATTTCGAAGCTGAGAACAATCATTATTGTATCCTACATACACTTAATACTGTATTGTTTTTTATTTATATATAAAACCAAGAAAGACACTGGTTAAAATATATAGTTTTATTAGCTTAAGAGAAAAAAACTTCATGCCAAAGGAATGAAATCTAATAAACATTGAAAGTTTATTTTATTAGAATTTAAATGTTCTTTTTGTACGTAAATGTACCATATTTGCCAAATTCTTGAGCTATGCAGGCTGTAATATTCATATAATTCGTATTTGGAAAATGTATTGTAATTTGTTTATAATATATTTCAACAGTATGTCTTTTTGCTGATCTTCTAAATCGAGGATTCTTTCTTTCAGTGTTGTTTTTTAGTCTTCTCCTCATGTGGAATTCATTCCATAACTTGTTTTGGGTATCTCATACTTATTTTGAACGTGTTTGAACCATGCGAATGATATATTCCTTATTCTGTGTGTCACTGTAGTTAACAACTACAGGATTAGCATTTAATGTTTCCCATTTTCAAAATAATATAACTGGTTTATTGTTTAAAGAAATTACAAACCATGGACGCTGTTAGGCACGTTATAGTCTTGGTTTTACAGATCATTATCTTATTTTTTGAAAATTACATCCTTAAGATGTCCACTGTTAGTGTCAGTACATTGTTGTAATTTTCTTTTTACACTAGTCGTTACTCTCTGCAAAGTGTCTGGCATGACACCAGCAATTTCCTCACGAATTGCATTTTTGAGGCTGTTGATATCAGAGTCTACGAGTGTAGACCTTAGTCTTCAGGTATGCCCACAAAAAAGAATTCTGGTGCAGTGAGGTCTGGGGATATGGAGGGCCATTGACTCACCGAACCTGGAGAGAAGTCGCCCAGCAAAGCTTTGTTTGCGGCTGTTAATTTCTGTGTAACCTGCAGGTTATATGGATGGAAATGCAAATCAGCATGCATAATTATTCGCACACTTCTATCTGACACTTTCAGAATTTGGGAATGCCTTGTCACTGAACGGTATGGACTCCCCTACAGAGTCATTCTCACACGTTGAATATTTTCAGGTGTCTGTGCTGTTTTCATATGAACACGAGATTTGTTTTGAACAGATCCGATTTCACGCCACTGGCTCACCCACCGACTGATTATTATTTTTCGTAACGCGGCAATTCCATGTTGTCGATTATTGCCAAGTATCCGCTGAAACTCGCGCCATAATTTATGTGATTGATAAATAATGTTCTACGCAGAAAGTGTGCTGCTGCAAAGGTCAATGTTCCATGGCTAACTAAATCCAAGACCATGCTAGACCCAGTCACAATGATCAAAGCTTCCTCTCTTAAATGATGTATGCATAATTACAAACTTAAAATGGGAAATGTTAAATGCCAGACCCTATATGATTTTTCTTCGCAGTAGTTAATTTTTTATTCTGCCCATTATAGTTGATGTCTCACATTCAATAATCCAATTACTGAAATCAGTTTATTTTTATTTTTAATTCTTCAAACTTTACATTTACAACTACAATACAAATAAAACAGCTTATGTATTAATATTTCAACCTGCTTTGTGTGAATCAATCACATAAGAATGATCTAGATTGTGAGATCTTGGAGTAGTACACTACCTGGCATTGTTCATCACAATAGTGCTTATGATTGTCAGTGACATCTTAGCCCACTTGAGAATTGTTTTGAGATTGATTTTGTCGCTATAATCCTCAAGCATATAAGATTGATTTTGTCGCTATAATCCTCAGGCACACAAAGTATTATGAACTATCTACTTTAACAACTACTCTTCCTTTGTACTGCACTTTTCTACTATATGATCTCGTTGACTTAATTTGACTTAATGTTTCAACAAACCACACATTTTCTTCAAAGTTTTTCTTTTGGTACTCTAGAACTATGTTTTGTAATGTCTTGTCTCTCTATCAAAAGCTGGTAGCCAGTCAGTTTTGCATACTCGTTGCTCTTTCAGTGCCATCAGCAGCAAAGATTAACCATTGTAAGAGGGATCCATATTTTGCAATGAAACTTGAAATTTTTTTAGCAGTCGAGCTTTTTTTTTTCTGGTAATGAAAGCATATATATCAGTGAAAAGCTGTAAAGTACGAAATTTGCGGCTACTTGTCAATTTTCCTCTTTTTTCCTGGTGTTTTTAATTAAGTATTTTCACCTCCTTCCTCATTGACCTTTCAGATTGATAACTGTACTATTTCGTACCTAAGAGTCTGGCACACTTGCCGTCTCACTGCACTACAGTTTGGCAAGCAGATTGCCAGCTCTTGCACATAACGTTCTTGTCATCTCATAGCACTGCAATCTGCCAAGTGATATTTCACATAACTGGTGAACTATTTAAGCAAAATAGAGATAATCTTACCTGGATTTCAAAGCAGTATTTCATAATGTGCCCCATTACATTCTGTGAACATGGTGCAGTGATGTATGAACTTCAGGGACACTCACTGGAGCTCATCCTCGCTAGTATTGCGTGTTAGCCATGTACAGAATTTCTTATCGAGAATGGAACCTTTTTCTAGCCACTTACTGGTACTAAATAATTTAACTTCATCAGGTTTCAATGATGGTTGCCTTGTTCTTCAGTACGTATATTTCAGTGAGAAAAATGTGGTGCTATTCTCTGCCAGCATTCTTACTGAGCTGCAAGATTGCTGTGTGGGAATTATTGCATTGATTTTTCCCCGACCTCATGTATAGTGTGTCCCAGAACTTCATACATCTCAGCAATATATGTATAAAACGCAAGGGAGGACATTATGAGCAACAGCTCCGAAATTCAGGTAAGATTCTCTCCATTTCCGTAAATAAATAATTCACTAGTTATGCAAAAGATCACTTGCCTGACTAGAAGAATGTTACGTTTGAGAGCTGATGATCTGATAGCCAGACTGTAGTGCTGATCTCTCTCTCTCTCTCTCCCCCCCCACCCCTTCATCTCTCTCTCTCTACATTTGAAGACCTTATTAATGAGATCAAACATGATCTCGTTCATGTTCATTTCCATTCCATCTCCCACAATTGACTATTAATCAAAATTCCTTGGTGGATTTTTTTCTGTCATTTGTTTCTAATGCTGCACCTTTTATTTCAAACTGATGCGTCGATAAGAATGTATCTTATGTATCTTACTAGTTCTACTATTAGTCTTCAAATGGAAACCTTACGTTTTTAATGTATTAAATACAGATATCTATCCAGACCTATCTTCTGTCTTTCGTATGACACGTGAATAGTTACTTCTGCGACAAAGCTATGTGGTTAGTGTCAGGTAAAAAATGAGGGGCAAACATTTGCAGTGTGGCTGATAACGACCTCCCCTTATGCTGAAGAATGGTGTCTCTGTATATTCAGTTTTTGTGGGAAGCTTCAAACTATTTTATCCACATTTTACCCCCAAATTGGAATCCAAATTGACGATAATGACACTATTTGTTTTATTTTTGTTTTTAGGAGCGAACGAGAATTTGGTTGACCCTTTCTTGGAAATGGATCCTGAGCAGTTGGAGAGGCTGGAAACAGCTTTACAGTCTGAGCAGGCAAAGCAAATTCTTGGTGAGAATGTTACAGCCATGCTAGGTAAGACAATAAAGACATATTTGGCAAATTACTTTTCATAGCTGTGTTACAGGTTTCATTTTCTTTTCTGTTACTATAAAGTGGGAAAGTATATACAGTAGAACACTGCTAATCACAATTAATTGAGACCATGACCCGCTCAGTTCAGAAAATTTTGGGACCAACCGAAATCATTACTGCAACATAGCAACACAACATATGGTTACAAAACTTAATGATAGGTAGACTGTAGATCCAACTGGGAAATCGTATTGTTATGCATTTGCAGGCACATGCGCGTGTGTCCAACAAGTGATGAGTTGACATTATGAAGAGTACAGGAGAAAAAACTGATAAGTTGCGTTTTACTGTTTTTAAAGGAGAGCAAGTTAAAAGTTTCAAGATCCATTAAATCCTATTGTCTTTGGATGATCATTCTTAAATTTTTTTTTGGACTAATGATGTTTTTATTCTGTACAGTTAAATCACACAAATTCACACTACCTCAGCTATTTCATGACAGCTAAAACAGAAAATCGATCATTTTGGACTTACCATGTTTTTCTTCTGTACTCTTCATTTGTATGAACTTATCTCTAGGTAAGCAAAGAACAATGAAAACTCTGATGTAATCTGAAGTGTAACAAACTCTCTCTTATGATTACTGTAATTTCGTTTCTTAATAATACCAAATTTTGATTTCTTAAGAAACTTAGTAAAACCATTTTTTCGTTGCCAATATTGTATATGTTTTTTCTTCTTTGCTTATCTTAAGTTAAGAACTTTGAGAACTTTTCTATTACGGAATTTCGGTTCGAATTACCTGAAATGTTCAAGGAATAAGTAGAAAAATAAAAAGTAGAATTGGTGAAGTCATATTTCAAGAATGGATCTTAGACATCTGACGAAACAAGCTCTTGCTTACAAACCCACTGGACAATGAAATATCAGATGCCTGAAAAGAAAATGGGAAGTTGGTTCTTGGTCCACCGTGCTATTCATGATGGTAATGATAACCTGAAATATCAGAATAGCAGGGTTCTACTGTATCTTCTACTGTCTGTCTAAGTGGTTATGTTGCAGAGTTTCGAAATGGGAGGAAATCACGTGTGATTCGTACTTAATGGGGCCCTTTTCTTTAAATTGTTTTAAACAGTTGTATAATATTACGTCGACTTCCAATACCGAACAGCAAATATTTTCAGGAACGAGTCTAACAACCCAGAGGGCCAGCAGAAATGGGTGAGCAAAAACCAGGATGTGACATAACCATTCGGATGGACAGTAGAAAATATTTCATCATTACATTGTAGTACTGCATTAAATGAACTATCTCTTTCTATCACAACCTTATCTACCACCACCCTGTTGCCAAATAAACTAAAACTTGGATTTCCTCCTCCTCCTCTCCAGTGGGGGTATTTGCGTCATTCACCAAAGCATCCCTCTCTAGGAGTTACGTCCTGTAACTATAGAGCTTTTTACTGCTGCTGTAGTGTTGCCTTTCGTTCGTTGTGGGAGGTGATTACATAGCATGATGATAATGATGATGGATGATTGATGGTGGAATGCTGGTAGGAATTATTCCATGAAAACCTATAGTTGAGCATTGTCTTCGTCCACCACAAATTTGACCTACCAGGATTTGAACATGGGTTACCAGAATGGACTGTTTGACTAATAGTGCACCTAAAATTCTCTTGAATTGACATACACATACAAAGCAGTATACATATATATACCTCGAGGCAATAATATGGATGTCAGTGAAATAATTTAATACTGCATTTTTAAGAAAAAACGGAATTTCTCTTTGCTTTGGAGATCTCTCTTATCACTGCATGACATCACTACTCCCTGTTACACATAAAATGTAACATTTTTTTCCCCATTTGTACCGCCTCCTCCAGGAATTACTAAAACCGTGATATATGCAAGACTCTTCTTTTGGCATTTGACAACACTACGTAACTTGCAGTGTAACACGAAATGCAAGAAGTCTCCTCTAGATGCTGCACAAGTCAAAGCAAACACATTCTGTCATCTAATACACAACAAGAAATGGCACCACTTGTGATTTTAAAAACAGAACTATTTATTTGATTAAAATGAATTATTAACACATTCTGTTGCCCTTAATTGCCTTCATTTCACTGTACTGTAGCATCAGATGTAATTTTTACTGAAAAAAGTAATTTTAAAAGAAATTATTCTCAGTTATATCACATTTGTATCAATTCACTTTTTTTTCATGAAATTAATATTCATGAAGAAAATATTTCGTTTAAGACATATATTCTCGTGATTTTTCTGGTATTTCTGTACCATTACTTACACTTTCAGCCACTTTTAAGACCGCATATTCCCATCTCTGACTTCAGTGACAACCTGCATCCTCTGGGGCACACTTCTGATGAGTCCTGCAATTTCTGTCTGGAGAATGCATTTCAATTCTTCTCTGACAACTTCTCGTAGCTCTTCCAAGAGTTCCTGGAAAATGATGAGAGACATTTCTTCCTAAACTGTTTCACTAGTTGAATTTGATTTTGACTCCGTACTGGCCATTCATGAGTTGGATCCCTATCTCATTGAGGTATTGGAGGCCACATTGCGGTATATGAAGATTTCTTAAATGTAGTGATGAGTCATAAAACATCCTCCCTTCACAAAGATGTCTTGGACAGCCAAGCTGATCCCTGCCTACGCCATCACTGAACTGCCATGAAATGCTGTCCTTGATGAAAAGGTCCTTTCTCATCCATCTGGGAATCTTAGACTGAATTGGGACTCATTTGAGAATAAAACTCTTCCCCATTTTTCATTAGCCCATTCCAGATGATCTCTTGCAAAATGTTTTGAAATGTTACAAAGTTATCATGTCAGTTCTGGGACAGTGACAGGTCTTCTGAATGCCAGTTCAGTGTTATGTAGCCGTCTTCTCACAGTTCACTCAATTACATTCATACTTGTTCAAGACCATTTATGGCTTTGACTGCAGTTTTATGGCAATTACAAAGAATTTGAAGTCACAAAAACTGGTCATCCTTGACAGAAATTGATCTCCTATCAGATCCAGTCTTCGAGAATATGAGCTCAGTTCCTGGAACCTTTGCATAGTATGTGAAATTGTTGACAGAGTAGTATGCAACATTTGAGCCACATAAACAATGCATGCTGCAGCCATCCTGTACTATTATCTTGTGCATTGTGAACTGGTGGATCAAGGTCACGTACAAAAGTACAAACCACGCAGAAGTCACTGAACTGAAAACTGTAAACTGAAGCACTGGTAATTCTGGCTGTCCCCGTTGACTTTAGTTGAGGAGAATGGTCCAGGATTGAGGTAAGCACATGTGCAAATGCAGTCCATTGCTTGACATTGAGCCACCAGTTCGAAATGCACAGATAATAATGAAATGTGACAGGTCTAAGCTTCCTTGGGGTTTAACAGCATCTTAACTCCCTTAAATGTTAGTATCAAATATGTGTAGGTTTAGTACAGTCAAATTACTTATCAATAGTACACACGAACCATTACAATATTACATGAATTGGTATATAAAAATTTTTGACAAACGTTTTCGCCATAACCATGGCATCTTTAGGTCAGTTTAAAAAGAACACTGTAACACATGATGAACACTTAAAAATATTCAGGTTAAAACAATCGTTAAAAGTTTAAAAAATGGTGTGGTAGGCAGTTAGAACATATGCCATTAAAAATTATTACATGTAGCATGAAATTAACACCATGAAGAACATAGCATAGGCAATTAACACTGTACTAATTGATAACTGCCTACCAGACCATTTTTTAAACTTCTAACGATTGTTTTAACCTGAATATTTTTAAGTGTTCATCATGTGTTACAGTGTTCTTTTTAAACTGACCTGAAGATGCCATGGTTATGGCTAAAACGTTTGTCAAAAACTTTTATATACCAATTCATGTAATATTGTAATGGTTCAACGTGTGTACTATCGATAAGTAATTTGACTGTAATAAACCTACACATATTTGATACTTATATTATATTTATCGGACCCAACATGCCTTTAAAATTCCCTTAAATGTTGTTTAAAACTGAGTAGAATGCTTCCTGTCAGGGCTATAAACTTGAATTGTTTACAAATAAATAAAAGCTGAGAGGCGAGAAGTAGCAAACAGGGTGTCATAAAGCACCTACTACGCAATATAAACCACTCAGTACGCCATATTTTCCTCTAAAGGCATGAATTAATGCTTGTCTACCACGAACATGTTTACATAAAGTTAAAGTTGACATAATTTGACTTTTCATATTCTTTCAAGTGTTTTTTTTTTTCTGGTCACTGTATTATCTCACGTCACTGCTTCATCTTACACGTAAATGTGCTATTTTTGCCATTTGTACCTCCAATAAGTGAGCCGTTCAGAGCAGAAGTGGTGGAAGTCAAAAATGGGTAATGGGGGTTAAAGTAAACATTCTGTAAAATACAGCACAAAGTAGCAATTAATATTCAATTTATTTAAACTATTAGTAGTCAGTGGATAGCACGAAGGACATATTAATTGCTACTTTGCACTATATTTTACAGAATTTTTGCTTTAAACTTCATTATCCAATTTTGACTTACATCACTTCTGCTCTGAACGGCTCAAGTATGTAGTTGTGTAGTATGGAGGCCTGAAGAAAAATGCATAAGTGAAAAAAACGTATAAATGAAATTACATTTAATAACTTCTGAAGACTATATGAGAAGAACAAGTTAAATCAATTTATTAAAAATGTCACAAGCTAGGACATTATTATTCCACCAAAACACGAAAACTGATCAAGGAGTGGAATGAGCCTTATTCCATTCAGCCACTCAATTGTATCTCTAGTTTTTCTGTTTTGATTATGCAGAAGTAATAGTCCTCCTAATGACTAAAGGTTCTCGCCAAATTGTTGGAATAACAAAAGGCATATTGTTGTTCCTTCTCAACCATGTTCTTATTGTCATATAATACATTATACAACACATGTGGAGAACAAACTTTTATTATGTTCACCCACTTGACAAATAAAACCAAAATAATATACTCATTTTTACCTCGTCTGTAATTTATAGGTGTTGTGATTTCAAAATGAATTGACCATAACAAAAACTAATTGCAAAATTGTTACGTGAATGATGTTCACAATCCATTATTACCATAAGCAGAATAATAGTACTTAATATGATTTTTGCAAACTCAATAGTAATGGCTAAAATGTTGATTTCTTGTCTCAGATTATAGTAATTGTACTTCCTTTCCCAATATGGTGATCGTCGAATATAATGATCCCTCCCCACCCCTCATGCAGCTGCAAATCAGGGTAATAAAATAATTAACCACCTTGGAGAGTAATGCTCATCCAGTTCACGAAAATGAAAGTATGTTTTAAACGATATCTTAAAAGAACAGAAATACTGTATAATTGTGTGAAAGAATCACATTGAAGAAAGTAATAATTTGGTTCAGTGTAGATCATCTGTTTTAACACATTATTGTACTACCCATTGACTATAAAAAGCATGTTTCTGAAAAATTTTATATGGTGGAACTTTTTAATTGCCATATTCGTGATTTGCACGTACAAATTATAAAAAAATTCGTTACACTTATCCGTGTTATAAAACTCTTGTTGACTAGTGTAATTTGTTAGTATCATTTACACAAATCCTGAGTTATTTGTGTATCCTAGATATATATTTACCTAGGGATCTAAGCTGTGCAATATATGATGATGGTGTTTTATTTTGTATCACACATTGCCTTCTTTAACCTTCTGAGTCCTGAGACATTTGTTATTAATGGAGAAAAATTCGCTCCAGAGCTGAGGATCGAACCCTGGACCCCCAGTTCTATGCACTGGGTGCTCTAACCACTGAGCTACGCTGAAGTTCAACCCACCACACCACATTAAATCCTTCTCCTTTAGTTCTTTTTCCCTTAGTGGCCTTCTGTAGGACCAAAAAATTAATCTTTACATAGACCTGAAAGATTTGTAGTTTTATTTTTAAAGTTCATTATAATTCTGCACTTCAAAGAAAGCCATTGAAATGAGGAAAGATGCTGAAAAAATTCTGCAGGTTTCAGTTAGGGTACAAATGCAGGATCTCTTCACATAGCCTACATCTTATATCATAATCATGTATGAAGTATAGTATAATATATTATACTCTCAAGACTCAGGAGGAGGTAAAAGAATGTAATTTAGATTTTATAACGTAACTAGAATAAGAATCTTGTTGTCAAAGAATAAATATCTTAAATTCGTTTATTTTATCTTTTGTTTACCTTAGACATGCTAAGTGTGGAAGAAGAGAAAGCCCAAATAACTGATTCCATTCGCATGGATCATTGTTACACCAATTTGTCACCATCATCTGCACCGACAACTTCATCTACACCGAACCATCAATATGGACCTGTTGGAAGTAGTGATACAGATACAAGTGACAATAGCTTTGAGCAAGAACCAGTACCTCAACCTGTTGTTACTTCTTCCACACCTGTACAGCAGCCAGCTCGTACCAGGGGCAGGGTGAGTTATGTTGCTTTTGAAATAACATTATCAAACCATGTTTTTTTTTTTTTTTTATGTGCATATAACTTAATGGCTGCCTCCGTGGTCTGTTGGTCTCAGCATACTGGCTTGCAGATCCGGAGGTCCCGGGTTCGATTCCCGGGCTCGGCTCCCAGTGAGTTTTTCTCGAAGAAGAAAAATTACCTGGGTGTCTAGAGTCTGGAAATTTATATGAATGTGAGTGTGATTGTAAGTGTGCCGAGTTAATATTAATTAACCAATCATCAAAATATAAAATACATCAGGACTGTCGCTGTGCAGTAACCTGAACACACATTTCAGCGTCACATTGTTGACAAGTAACTCAGTCTGTTAGTACAACCACAAAGCATCTAATAGATGCTATAGAGTTACCAACAACGAAAATATATATAAAACTTAATGATTTTTATGTTTTTATGTTTTTTTAATTCACTCTGTGATGTCCACTGAATTAAAGTAATTTTCAACAGAACAGTCTTCTAATAGATACAGTTTATTAACAATTGAGTTAGCCTACACTTTGTATTATCATTATTATCATTAATCATGAAATCATGGCATATCTGCATCGCATTGCATTTACTGAAGTATCCATTTTAACAGTCTACTTTTATTTCTAAGTTAATATTTTAGCTTGTTTTGGAATTCTTTATGTTACCTGATTCTGTCATCATGTTAATCCAATCGTAATTAAATGAGACTATTTCAAAAGTTATAAACAATTACCAACCAATCATATTATAGTCATATACAGGGTGGAAGTGGTATAATTATGCAAATTAGAACAGCGTGTTCCATGGGTAGAGTACAAAAGAAAATGCAAATAACATTTTGTGATTAAATGCATGGTTACTGAGATAAGTAGGCCAAAAATCTCTGCAAGATGGCAACATCTGTTGAGCGAAAGACCATGCTACAACATACAGTAGAACTTGGTTATAACGACATCCAAGGACCTTAAACATTATGTTGTTACGTATAAACGAGTGTCGTAGTAACCGAGATTCACATTATCAATCTAGTGAGGTGGAAAATGAAAAATAACAAATTTAATTAGACTTATTTTAGTTTTATGTATTGATTTTTAAGCCTACAATGAACATAATAAAATACACGTAGGCCTGCAATTATAAATACAGTATTCTGTATTAAAACAGTTTGTTCAGTACTCACCAAACTACTTTACTTAGAAGTGAAGTAATCAGTCATTTTACTCTGTTGTCTTCTACTTGCCCAATACACACTTTCTAGGGCTAAATTACGTTTTATGTTCATAATTTCAGTTGCAATTTCACTGCTCCCTTCCCTAGCTTCATAGAACATGTTCATAATTCTAATGACTTCTAAAGAGTCACTCACTTCTTTTAATGGCCATACTGCGTTAAAATGCGTGCACTTAGTGAAAACTTCCTGTCGAAACTGATTTAATACTGCATGAATTCGGGCAGGTTACAATGGGGTGGGGAATCCGCCTGCATTCCAGAGGTCTATGACAGAAGGAAACTGTAAAGAATTTGTCAGGGTCAAATTTCAACAAAATATTTCTTAAAATACTTTGGTTCTTAGAAAATCTTATTCCAAACTGAGGGTGAAAGTGACGTTATATGCGAGGTAGACGGATATGCGTTTGTCATATTAAGCAAGGCAGGAAAGCATATGTCTTATGGGGAATTAGTTGGGACCACAGAATATTTGACATTATAGGTGAAGTGTCGGACAAAACAAGGTCACTATAACCAAGTTCTACTGTACTCATAATTGACAATATCAATATCCTGATACAGTCTGACAAAAGAGTATATACATTTTTTTGGCAGACTCTGTATATTAGGCACAGTGAAACATGGACCCTGCGGAAGTATGATGAGAGAAGGATAACAACTAGTGAAATGTGCTTGATGCGATGAACTGGAGGCTTTACCAGGTGGGATCAGAGAAGAAATGAAGATATACTGGAAAATCTAAAAGTTTCATCATTCTTGAACTACATTCGGGATTACCTTAATAGGATGCCTAGAACACTGATCCCTAAAGCCCTCCTACAATATCATCCATGTGACAAAAGATCTTTGGGTCGTCCAAGGAAGAGGTGGCTTGGGAGCACCAGTGTTTCATTCAGACTATAATGGATTAATGGATGGAAGAAGGAGGATGATGATGATGATGATATTAGATACATACGATTCTACTGTTTAACACTGAAGGAGAGAGACGTGAGAACAGCGCATAACTAGAAACTCTCATCCTCGCGGCTGGTGTTAATTATTATTGAAAGGAAACCTGCTTCTATTTTTTTTACGCAGATGTTAACCTTTAAAAAAACTTGAATAATAATATAAAGTAAGCAATCTGGGTATCAGATGAGTGAGCGGAACTAATAAACTAGGTTAAAGGTTGGACCACAATAAGCTGGGAACAGAAACGAAAACGAGAACAGAAATATTGTTAAAATAAATATATTTAAATGTGAGCATTCACAATTAACTATACATTTATTTTAACACTATTTCCGTTCTCGTTCTCGTTTCCGTTCCCGGTTTATTGTAAATCAGCCTTGAATGTTGTCCACTCTGTTAATATATTGATCCAATTCCAATGCAATGCTTAGGGTCTATGTTTTAAATGTACATAAATTACTGTATTGGTTTGTAGGGCCGAGGACCAGGTCGTCCAAGGAAAGATGTAAGCGCTGTTCGCTCAACACAATCTTACAGAGGAACAGCAAGAGGAACTGGACGTGGCGTTGCCAGGACAACAAGGGGGGGCCAAACAGGAACTTCTGTTGCACCAGGAATGGTCATGGTGCAACAGATCAAACCAATAAATCCTCCTTTGGCCCCCCCTCCTTCAAGCCCTTCATCTGCAAGTCTAGTACCACTCATTAAACCATTGGTGATGACAGATCGACATGGTCACCAGATCACTACAGCTTTAACTAGTACAACACCTGGACAAGTTACAGTGCAAAAACAGGTATGTGTTTGTAAAAAGTTATACTTACCTACTTTTTCATAGAGGCCTTCAACGTCCTATCCTAACTACTTTAAACAGTTTGTCTTTTGTCATGGTGAAGTTATAATTAGATCGCTGGACCTTATGCACTAAAAAACTTCTCAAACATTGTATGCATAGAACTACTAGAACCTCTGTTATCCGTGGTAATGAATGATCGAAAAAAGCTAATAATCCGTACCATGAAGGATTTTCGTAAATTACTCGCCCAATACTTACAGTTTCGTAATTTCCTCTTTGGTCTTGTGTTGAATATTTTAGTAGTTCAGAAGTTGCGGTTTTCAAGGGCTAAGGAAACTCCTTGTGGCGGCTATCTGTGGAAAAATAGAAATAGTAGAGGTCATATATTGTGGGTTTACATACTTTCTATACTTATTAAATCACACACAGTTTTAACGTCAGTCTTGCTTTCTGATGTGAGATGAGCCACAAATTCTCTTTTTCCAAACCTTTCAATTATTTCCATTTTTTATGCTTATAAAAACATGTTTTCTTTTAACACCCGTGGAAGACATTTTGCATAGAAGTTATAAGTATAGTATGGCTACTACTTGAACAGTAGGTCAAGGACTGGAAGATGCAAGAGTTTGTAATTGTGTGACATTCTTGGGATCATTTCTTTGAAAATACATGGTGACCATTTTACAAATTGAGAAAAATACCCCCACCCACAACTGTTTCTGTTGCTTGTAGCGGTAGCATTCCTACTATATACTGTGTAATGGTAAAGATTTGTTATAACACTCTCTACCAATAAAATACCTACTAACATAACGGGTTTTTTTAACCCTTAAGTACTATGAACCGTCTGCTAGACTGCTCCCTGTTTTTGCCCTTCTCTGTTTATCTTATCTTCAAGTCAATTCCTCCATTGCTTTGCCTACCTTACAGTTCAGACGAGATCTGCATCACTAGAAGTTCACGCAGGTTATCTCAGTTTTTATCGTTGTGGCAAAATGGTATCTCTCACTACCAAGATTGTACAAAGCTGTTAGGTGCATAGTTACAACAGCCTTTGGTATAAATACTATTTAAAATTTGTCAACATTGTGAAAAATCGCCATCTGTACTAATAATTTCTCGTGTCAAAAAAATTTACACATCACATTATTAGTTGACAAGTGTTGTTCAAAGTGGTCTTATGATTATCAAGGTTGATGAGTTCAAACTCAGTTGAGGGCAATAAAGTCTGAGCATAGCTTCCTTCCAGAGAGAAATAAAGTTGTAGCTCCTGTGTACAGCATACAAAAAACCCTGTTCCTGATGGAGGACTCCTGGCCATTTTTCGCCGATATTAAATTTTGATGATAAATAACTTTTGCAGTTAAAACATCACTAAATAATGTAGTGCTACTTCTTATGACAGGAATTAGATGAAAAGGAAATACAACTTTTAGGATAGTTGTACTTGTTCCCAGGAACTCTTTGATGTAATAGAAAATTCGTCACCTGAATGTAAAACAATACTTTAAGAACACTTTTCTAAGTATGCTATGTTGTTTTGTTTAGGTTGTTACAGTTCCTGGTGGTACTCGTTTAGTAACGTTGACTGGTACAAAATTGGGTCAAGTTGTGACAGGCGGTCAGCAGAGAGTTGTGATAACTACAAACAGAACTCTGCAGCAACAGCAGTCATTACAACAAAGAATACAGCAACAGAAACCGAAACAAAAGCAGCAAATTCCAACAACCGTAGGACAGGATACCAGTGTAACGACTACAAGTACTGAAGAAAACCAACTACCAGCACAACAGGATCTTGGTAATAGTGTGTATTTTTTTGTCCATATTAAATAAAAATGATCAAAGTGTAGTTGATAAAGTATAAGAAGTTTTTAGATTTACTAACAAATTATGCCTATAATGCTGTATTCCAAAGCAAATAACTTCCCTGAGGAGAATGTGATGTTACAATGTAAGTCAAAGTTTTTGCACAATATACTACATATCTAAATTCTACTATCCAGCTTGAAAGTATTCTCTTCTTAGAATCTAAGTGTATTAGTTGACCCAACATTGTATAAAAATAAAAATAATAAGAAACAGTTACCATGCAACAACACATACGTTTGACTTTAATGAATACAGGATGACTCACAGAACTTCTTAGCAAATGATATTGACATTTAAATACTGAAGAACTGGTCATGAAGGTCAGATGTTTGTTATTTTGATATTAGACAATCAGCATGGCGTCGCGGTCTAAGGCATTCTGTCTAGGACTCACGTTACGGAATGCGCGCTGGTTCGAGTCCTCGTGGGGGAAGAAATTTTCTCATGAAATTTCGGCCAGTGTATGGGACCGTGCCCACCCAGCATCGTGATCCACTTGGGGAGCTACGATAGGTAGCGAAATCCGGTTGCGAATGCCAGCTATAACAGCTGGGGGGATCATCGTGCTAACCACACGATACCTCCAATCTGGTTGGATGATCGTCCACCTCTGCTTCGACATGTGGGCGTGAGGCCAGCAGCCGGCTGGTCGGTCTAGGCTCTTTACAGGCTGTAGCACCACAGATTATTTTATTATTATTATTATACAATCAGCACGTTATTTGCAGCCATTAGAAAAAGCTTCGCCACATGTGCCACTAGCATACACCTCTCTCTCCTATAAACAACATTGACACTCTCAGGGAAGTTCTCTGCTTTGGAAGAAAGTACATAATGCGTATTTCAAAGAATGATCTGTTCCTGTAGTAATATATCTGTATTGTTTATTTGCACGAAGAATGAATGTGCATAACAGAACCCTATCCACATGCACTGGTTAAGTGTTGTGTTGACATGCCTAGCTAACAACTCGAGTATAATACTGTCAGTAACAAAAGAAGAAGAAGATGCATTTATTATACAGTGAAACCTCTGTTTTACATTACATTATAATCCCAAGAAAAATATAAATTCAGGGGTAACAGACAAAATGCGGACTGACATTTGCTAGTACAGAAACATTATTATGATGTGAGGCGAGAAAATGGCGGGTGACTCGTGGCCCACTGCTAGCATGGTTTCCAGCAAGCGCGTAACCATTCTTCAGTACTTCTACAATACATGACAGTACTAACAATAAATGTTCAATAATTTGAACTTACCATGCTCACAGTCGTTGCTGAAAATGGCCCCCATTTGCCGCCACACACAACTGACATCATGTGATATACGAATGAACAACACTCTGAAGTTCTACATCATTGATAGCCTCGATTTCTTCTCATATATAGTCTTTTAGTTCATCTATAGAATGAGAATTTTTTTCTATAAAACCTAACTTTTAGTGTTCCTCATAAATAAAAATCACAGGTTGTTAGATCTGGGCTTCGTGAAGCTACAAATTATTACTTATTAGTCTTACCAAAAATATGCCGTAATTTCCTCATTGACACAGCAGCAGTATGAGCAGAAGCCCACAAATTATAACTTATTAGTCTCATACCAAAAATGTGCTGTAATTCCCTCATCGACACGGCAGTTGTATGAACAGTGGCAGAATCTTGTTGAAAATAGACTGACAGTTGTTCTGTATACGTAAGTTCGTCAAAGGAGGAGTCGATAATTAACTGGAGATGCCTTTCACTGTTAATTGTATCCTTAAAAAAAAAAGGCCTAATAGTGCGGTGCCCATTAATTGCACAGAATTTGTTGGTAGGCATTACCTAAATACACAATCACTCAACTTTATACATTAACTTTGTACACTTGAAAAATCAAGACTTTTGTAACACAACTTGTGACTACAGCAAATGCCATATGGTGATTGAGGATCTACTATGCTGCACCTCTAATAGCCCACGTATTGCAGTTTTCTCACCTCATGTCATAACTCGTAGCACCTGTGCGAAAGACGAATTGGTATCCACTTACATGGACTCGCCCAAGAGTCTTGTTGAGGAGGGGGGGGGGGGGTTTGAACAGTACGCTCTATGAATAACCAGGCACCCGCACACACAGAAACCCCCACTCCAAATCAGTGTCGCCGGTGTGCTGGAATTTTGTCCTGCAGGAGTTCTTTTACATGCCAGTAAATTTACTGACATGAGCCTGTCGCATTTAAGCACACTTAAATAAAATGATCATCGTGCTAACCACACAATACCTCCATTCCGGTTGGATAATCGTCCACCTCTGCTTCGGCATGTGGACGTGAGGCCAGCAGTTGGCTGATCGGTCTTGGTCCTCCATGGCACCATGGATTTACTTTACTTTACTAAATGTCAACAATCTGGCACAGAAGGCCAACACTTTACCAACTGCGCCACTCAGGCTGACTACCGTTATTATTATTATTATTATTATTATTATTATTATTATTATTATTATTGTTATTGTCATTATTATAAGTTATGCAAGCTTATTGCTGCTGACCATATGAAAATCATACTTCAAGTACCTTCTTCGGAACTATGCTAGTTTTTTATTTTATATATGCTAAAATTTGGATTCATGTTTTTAAGGAGACGGGCACACACATATGCATAGTTGCACACAGTGATTCAACTGATCCAATTATATTGAAGTTAGACAAATCCACTTTTATAGTGTGATTCTCAAATTCAAATCCCCCTTTTCTTATGCTCTAGAACAGAAATGTAGTTGAGGGTTTTTTGGTGAGAACAATGACGCTTTTAAATGAGATACAGTGATTCATATATAAATATTGGCCATAATTTAATTCTCTGTTTTTAATACTTCTTTTTATCCCTAAGTGTTTCAAGGAAGCAGTTGTTAAAACTCGCAGCTGTGTTTATCAATATATTTTTGATGTCTCTTCAATGCACTTGTCTCAACATATAGAATAATGAACAAGAAGCTCCAGTGATGCAGTCTATGAGGTTTTAGGGACTCCTCTGATGCTCTTGGTCCTCAATGTCTGTCAGGAAATTCCACAGTAAATAAAGCTAGTGGGGGTGAGATAGAGCATCACTTCTAGCTAGTCAAGTGGTCCGACTATTCCAATCCAACATTCTGGAAAACTGTCTTTGAGATAGTTTTGCAGAGAATGTTTCTGGTGCAGGGGTGTCCCATTCTGCTGTAACTACATTATTGATCTTGCATCCAATGACTTATCTGCAACAGTGGTGATAGTATGTGCTTGATAAAATGAACGCACTGGTGTCCATACATTTACTCCCCATTAGACTCAAAATGCCAACTGCCTCATCAAATGAGAGTTGTATAATCTCCAGTAGTGCATGTTTTGGTAGTTATCATTGCATTTTATTTATTTATTTATTTAATGCAGGACGCTATAATTATACATAAATAAAATAAATTATTAACATAAAGATTATTGATCAATAAAGGAATATATAATAGACCTCTGTAGAGTTTATCTTTAGCTGTGATAATGGTAACATGCAATATGAGCTTATTCCAAATCTCAGTGCTGAGCAATCTGATGGCATCACGGTGTTCCGAATTTCACCGATGGCGTGACTGATGCTCCACCGGTGTCACACCGGTGCCATCAGCTTGCAGAGGTGATGGCAGTCTCCATCAGCCGCCATCAGTGAATCTGATTGATTCTTGTATAGGGCGGGAATTAGCAGACAAATGACATCGTGCACTGTTGTGTCATGGCGGTGTGTTCTGCTTTAGTTCTGCTGTATTGTTTGTAATGAGCATAACGTAAAAACAATATGTTAATGGCTTATGAGCGAACATGTCAACGGACCAGTTATTACTACCAGTTCAAGAAATAAATTGTTTATGCTCTCTTTTCTTTGAACGAGATGGCAGTACGGAAATTTCGCAGAATTTTGCTAGCATAGCACAGACAACAACTTATACAGTCACCATGACAGCCATCGATCCTTCCAACAATTTTGTTCCTATTTCGCTGCAGCATGACGTCATTGTTGTCGTCCACTGGTCCGGTGAGATTCGAAATACGCTGATACGTAAACAAATATACAAATAAACAAACAAACAGTGAGAAGAGTACATAAATATATATAGAACGTGAAAGGAAGAGTAACAAATTTTATATTTGGATGGCCATCATCTTCTCTCTTGCTTCCCAATACTTCTCTACCAGTGTAGTTGAGGACAGATTGGGACAATCCATTAGATGGTCTGAGTCCATTACGATGTTCTGGTTGCAGAGTGGGCAGTTAGGATTCTAGAGTAAACCAATGCGGCATAGATGTTTTCCCAAGCAATTATGTCCAGTTGCTAATCGGAATTTGGCAACTGCTTCTCTCCTTGGCCAATCTGGTACCGAAGTTACATTGTCTTTCCATTCAGAGGTGCTTATGTTATCTTGCAGAGATTTTTTATCATTGTTATTGTTACGAAATTGTGATCCATGAATGGAAAGCACCATTGCAAAGAAATCAGAAGAAACTATATTTGGCTTACAGAACACAGAACAGTATTCATCTTACCTAATCTTGATGTCACTGCAGATGGTACGGGTGAAATTTATTCCTCTGATGTGTCCTCAGACAATCATGTACTCCATTGTTCTTAGAAGAACAATTTTTGTTTGGATGAGGCGTTTTATAACTTGAAAATGGCTTGCAACTTGTGAAAATTTGTCGCAGAAACCTCTATGAAAGTCTTCATTGTGAAAGGAGACATGTTGGCACCATATTCTGTTGAGCTTTTCTGTTCAGGAACACCATAATAGCATAGTCGTTGGAGTACATAGTGTATTACAAAATAGTGTATGTGCCAATTGTATATTCACAGGGGCCTTGAAAACCTCTGGTTTGTTCTTGTAGTAGAGTAATTCATAGATTAGATTATGTTTTCAACAATTTGGGACATTAGCAGACTCTTCAATGTACATTGGCAGCTTCACACCTTTTCACTTTGTAAAGAAACAAGTTGCATTTGCATTCATTGAAACCATTTGTAAACACTCTTAACATTCAAGGGAATAAAATAAAACCACAGAATGAAGAGATTGTGTTTTTTTAATCAAACCAAGTAGATTGGTTCACAAAAAATATTCGACTCACCTGAAGATAATACAAGACCCAGGGAGGAAAACTCTGAACTAAGTGAAGAAGGAAGTGACAGTGATGCAGACTCATAGAGAGAAGAAAAATATTGAAGTTCAGCTTTGGAAGAGGGAAGATATCCTGCAGAAAGTGAAGACAGGATTACAGAAAGTGAGGATCCTGCTGAGAACATGAAGAAAATACAGAATAGAGCCTTTGTCAGCATAATGAAACTAAAATAACAGTTAGTAAATTTTCAAGCTGTCAAAAAATCTTCTTTGCTATTTCATTACTTTGTATTGAAACAATTTTATGCAAAAAGAGCTTCTACAAAGGTTTTATGTTATTTAGATTGTTTTCCCATTCCCAAATTAGTAGACATTTTGAATTGTATGTTTTCATATTTGTAAAATGTTGAATTTTATGTTTATGTCCTCTCAGCTGTATTTAAAACAACATTATTGCAGTATAAAAATTATTTGTAACTTAAATCTTTAACTCAAGTTTTCTCAAAACTACTTTTTCTGACTCATACATTTCTTGCATCCAACTTCTCATTTTATATTTTATTTTTTAAATTGTTGAATTTTTTTTAGCTGTTTCTACATTTACCGTGATTTTTTTGGCAGTTGACAGACTCGACTCATCAAATATTTGAAAAGTTTCATTTCAAGTGCATGGGGAAATAATGATACAACAAATTCCACAATTTGGGACATCTGGCCGAAATCTACGGCTGACCACTAGGATCCAGAATACAAAGCAGAGGTTAAATGAAAAATACAATATGATTGTGGAGGTCCACACCTGTGGAGTAACGGTCAGCGCGTCTGGCTGCGAAACCAGGTGGCCCGGGTTCGAATCCCGGTCGGGGCAAGTTACCTGGTTGAGGTTTTTTCCGGGGTTTTCCCTCAACCCAATACGAGCAAATGCTGGGTAACTTTCGGTGCTGGACCCCGGACTCATTTCACCGGCATTATCACCTTCATTTCATTCAGACGCTAAATAACCTAGATGTTGATACAGCGTCGTAAAATAACCCAATAAAATAAAAATAAAAATGATTGTGGAGAGAATACGGAACAATGATAAATTTAAAAATAAAGTACAATTTGATTTCGGAGAAACATGAGATGAAAATACATGGAAGAGTAATGAAATGAAGTGAAAAAAAAATTACATAGTATTATACAAGTGATTGTGTAAAATGGATAATGAATCTCTCAATACCATTAGACAAATTTCGTTAATGTCCTCATTAGAAAATTTAAGAGAAAGGAGAATGGTTTTGGTTAACTTAAATGAAGTTCCCCTAGCGCCAAAAAGAAGTCCTTTCACTTCCCATGTATTAATATTCATTTTGTATCTCTCACTGAAGTGAGGAATACATGGGTTGTAAATAGACTTCTTTTCATCGTTAATGTTATTGGCTTGTTGATCATCCTTCTCAAAACGGACAGTGGGATCAAGAATGAGGCTTCTTTGATTCCGGCGATCGATGGCTACATTAGAAACATGTGCAGGAATAGCCCATTACTTGAGCCAGTGGACTCATTCCTACTCCATTCTTGTGGTCCTCCATAGTATAGTACTGATACAGATGCTGCTGCTGCTGCAACTTCTCTTGTTCCTTGATTTATCCTGCTTAGCCTATTAATTCAAATTGTATAATACTTTTTAGATTCCTTTAATTACTTCTCCATGTCTGTTACAGTGTCATCAAGTGTCATACCTGGTATGACAGTCCCCCCTGGTCAAGCGAAGGTCCTGGTAGCAAAAATGCCAACTATACCACCTCAGTTGCTGGGAGCACAACCATCTTCTGGACTCACAGAAGCATTAGGAGAAGACAGATTGCAAGGTAATAGGAAGATTAAGTGTACATTAAATGTATTTTTTTTCGAACTTTTATCCATTAAGAGTCATATATCAATGTTTAAATTATTAAATTTACTAAATTGATACCTTTTCCTCAATCAGTCCATCCTTTTGTGACAAGGCTATAGAGTCTGTGGAAGAACATCATGTAGATGGATAGTAGAATGTATGTGGAAATTAGTGACTATATTAAATTTATCTTTATTCTACTAATGCTGTTTTCTGTTTGGTAAGAATAAGACCCTCCCTACATTTATTCCAATGTGATAGCACTCAAAAACAAATAAAGTTCGAATTACTGATACAAAACTATGACAGTTATCATATACGAATTGTCAGATAAAGATAATTTAGCTTAGTTTTCTAACTGGCACAGTATTTTGTACAATAGTGGCATTCCTTTAAATTTCCTAATAGTAGATAACCAATTAAACCTTTTTAGAAAGTAAATTTATATATGTTTTTTAGATTTATTCCCTCTGAAGCCATTTGTGAATTGAATTGAAAATGATACTGTCCAGTATATCAGTGCAGGTGATACTCTTGCTTTCTGCAAAAATTGAGTCAGGCCATTTTAAATTGAACTGATGTAGCTCTGTCGGTAGAGTGACAGACTATGGAACTACAAGAGTCTGGATTCGAGTCCAAGTGAAGGCAGGATTTTTCATTTTCCTTTCAAGGTTTAGAGAGACTATGATGTCTCTTCTTAGGTCATCCTCTGTATGAGTGGCCTGAGGAGCAATAATTTAGTA
The DNA here is from genome assembly GCF_040183065.1 of Periplaneta americana. Classification (NCBI taxonomy): domain Eukaryota; kingdom Metazoa; phylum Arthropoda; class Insecta; order Blattodea; family Blattidae; genus Periplaneta; species Periplaneta americana. The sequence continues at coordinate 157,334,842 of NC_091119.1, forward strand.
CTTGTTTTGGGATCCTGTTCTATTGCATTTCACCATATGGTTCAACAATATGTGAAGCTTTCGAGTAATAAAATGCTCCATGGAGAGGTTACCAGCACACTTGCATGTCAGGTTTTACATCAATTCTTTCTTCTGTCCTTTGTGTAATCAAACTCTTTGAGTCACCTCATGCTGCTCCTCAACACAATCATGTTGGTTCTGGAAGGAGCATTTCTTAATTATGACGCAATGGATGCATGGCAGAAGGTACAGAAGGTATAAGCGTTGTTTTCATTGAAATCTAAGAAATTGCTTCCTTGAAATATCGTACTACTCTCTTAAACTCAGTATAATAAAACTAAATACAGTAGAACTTGGTTATAACGACATCCAAGGGACCTTAAACATTATGTTGTTAAAAACGAGTGTCGTAGTAACCGAGATTAGTATTATCAGTCTAGTGAGGTGGAAAATGAAAAATAACAAATTTAATTAGGCTTATTTTAGATTTATGTATTCACTTTTAAGCCTACCATGAACATAATAAAGTGCACATACAATTATAAATACAGTATTCTGTATTAAAACAGTTTGTTCCGTACTCACTAAACTTCTTTACTTAGGAGTCAAGTAATCAGTCATTTTACTCTGTTGTCTTCTACTTGTCGAATACACACTTTCTAAATTATGTTCTACGAGTATGTTCATAATTTCAGTTACAATTTCACTGCTCCCTCCTCTAGCTTCGATCCATTCTGTTCAAATGCAGCAACAATTTTATCCTTGCTCTTCCAAATCGTTTGAATTGTGAAATTAACTAGGCCAAACTCACGACACATGTAAGCTTTTTTAATTCCATTCTCAATTTGATGAATCAGTTTAACTTTTTCTTCCAATGTTAAAACTCTTCTTTTAGTGGCCATACTGCGTTAAAATGCGTCCATTTAGTGAAAACTTCCTATCGAAATTTATCGCAAGCACCTACCGTTAAGTCCACACCTGTGGAGTAACAGTCAGCGCGTCTGGCCGCGAAACCAGGTGGCCCGGGTTCGAATCCCGGTCGGGGCAAGTTACCTGGTTGAGGTTTTTTCCGGGGTTTTCCCTCAACCCAATACGAGCAAATGCTGGGTAACTTTCGGTGCTGGACCCCGGACTCATTTCACCGCCATTATCACCTTCATCTCATTCAGATGCTAAATAACCTAGATGTTGATACAGCATCGTAAAATAACCCAATAAAAAAAAAAAAGCTACCGTTAATACCGCATGAATTCAGGTGGGTTACATTTCAGGGGTCTATGGCAGAAAGGGACAGTAAAGAGTATGCCAGGTTACCAGATTTCAACAAAATATATCTCAAAATACTTTGGTTCTTAGAAAATCATATTCCAAACCGAGGTTGAAAATGACGTTATATGCAAGGCAGACGCATATACGTTTGTTGTATTAAGCAAGGTAGAAAAGCTTATGTCTTATGGGGAATTAGTTGGGACCACAGAATATTTGACGTTATAGGCGAGGTGTCGCACAAAACAAGGTCGCTATAACCAAGTTCTACTGTAATCCAGTAATAAGTATCTTACGAGAGATATAAATCAAGGAATCTGTTTATATGTTCCATTATAGTTATGAGCCTATTGAGAAAGGATACCATTTTAAGATCTAAAGAATGTATATACGTTTATTCAGGAGTCCAAAGACTGCTTGGAACTTCATAAGTGACACTCATGAAACAAAGCCAGAAGTTAATGATGTAGGGGTCAGGCCCATATTTAACGCACAAATGGACCTGGACTCTGCGTGGCAAATTAGTAGGGGCAGAAAAATTTTGAGGAGAAAAAAAAAGAGCTGAAAATAAGTGTTCGATGTTTTCCTACTTCACAGACACCTGCCTTAGATGGCATATGTTAAATTGTTATTACATGCCACTTATTTTTTACAGTTTGACTGCTACATACATGTTCAAGATTTGCATAAGTTAGTTGGTGGGGGGTGCAAAATTTTTTCGTATCGATGAGCATAGCATTACCTACTGTCAGGGCTAGGTAGAGTGGAAGTTGCTTTCCTCCTCCATTGCATACATCGTTGACTAGTAACATAGTTCACTGATCAGCCTTGAGATGTATGGAACAATAATTATTGTTCTTCCTCTGACACACATCGTCAAGTGAGGTCTAATAAGATGTAACAGCCTGAACCTCAATCAGAAGTAATCTAAAGAAGGAAAAAAGAAATTCTATAAACTTCTGTAAACGGCCATGTGTTTATAGACTTTTACGATTTTGAAATTTACAGTAATTAGATTTAACTTCAATTGCATAGTGAAAATATATGTTGTTAATTATGACAAAACACATTTTACTTGGCTAACTAGTGTTAAAATTGCCTAAAATAAAATATTACGTACTTCTTTATAGCAGATTTTACTCACTTGTCAGTAACTTAAAAATTGCTGTTATGTATCCAATATGTCATTGTGTAATGGATGGTGCGACAGTTCAAAATCACTTTTAATTTACTTTATATATTGTGTTCTTTGTGGACTTGTGAGGGGGAGAGATAAGAATGAAGAAGTTAAGCTGGCTGTGATGGATAAACTACTTTCTTTGTATTCCGAAGTCATTCAGCATACTACACCTACGACCTCTGTTTATTAATATATTATTACATCAATTTATTACCAATAATTTCATATATATTTAACTCTTGATTATCAGGAAACAGGTTATCTACATTGTGGCTTAACAGGAATGCCGAAAGGAAACTGTTGTCAACAATGTTTTTATATTTCGCAGCTATGGTTCCTTTCATTAATGTTTCGTTTCTCCCTCACCTCCTGTCAAAATAATGTTTTATCTGTTAATTCAGTTCATTCAACACAACAACTCATCTTAACAAGTTTAAGTACAGTATATACACAAGTACTTTCGTTATGAGGCTCACAAGATAATTCAAAAGAATCTCGGACGGTCACTTATCATTACTATTAATTGTTGCTATATTAAAAATAAAAATTAAATACATAACTCTAATAAAACGGTACCTAACAGACAAGTAAGACAGTTATTAACAACTCTTAAATGTATTTCGTTATGCAGCTGTATTCCCACTCCTTAAAAGCAAAGTATAAGTAGAAAGACCAAATTAAGGATGTACAAAACCTTACGAGACATGTAGTAATGTATGAAAGTGAAGCATGGATCCTAACGAAAACAATGGAGAAAAAAATTAATGTATGGGAAACAGAAGTGTTGCGAAAATATTTGTATCAGTGAAAGGTGGAGATGAATGTAGAATAACAACAAACTAACAAATCAGAGAAACAGATTTAGTTGCTACTATTAAGATAGGCAAACTGAATTGGCTGGGACCTTCAATGGATGATTGGTGTAAGGTACCCAAAAAAGGGAACTAAATGGTAACCAGATGGAAGGAAGATGGGGGACTCCCATGTATGAAATCGCTAGACAATGTGGAGGCAGATTTGAGAGCCATTGAAATGAAGAGATGGTGTAGGAGGGCTGAATCAAAGGATGACTGAAGATTTGTGCTAAGGAGGCCAAGGTTCTCACAGAGGACCATAGAGCCTTGGAGTTAAGGGTAAAATGCATTTCCAATTTTCTTAACCTGTCCAACTCTTAACATACCAGTATTTTAAGCATTTAGATTTTTATTATCAGTCAGTAAATCTGTGGAATTAACTTCTCGGTGTTTGTAGAATGTGTAAAATTTTGCTATTTAAAAATGAATTGTTACATCATTTAGGGTTCCTAGGTCAAAATGTTCTCTCCTCAAATTAGTGCTGCTTATGATTAGGTTTTTCTCCGGAGCGGTTGTTTGTGCGCTTTCAATCGGAGACCTCCGGTTACCTCCGATTGATGCCACGCAGGTTGTATATATGCTGCGGCGCAGACATACATTTTCCGCTGAGCATTTCTTTAATCGGATCAGGTAGTGATTGGAGTCCGCTGACGTCCGCGTATCTTTTAAAATAAGTGTGTAATTTTTTGTTGTTTATTTTCTCTTTTTTATTTACCTCTCTCTCTTTTTCTTCGGCTCTTCTTTTTTTCTTGTTTTACTTGAAGTACTATGTTAGTTGACAGATTTTTTTTTTTCTAGTTTTGAAATTCATAGCATATGTGGAAAGGCGTATTAGTTTTATGTCATTGATCAAATGAATAACATTAAAATTAACTGAAAACTAACGCAGAAGTAAAGCTTTTGAGTAAATGTAAACATTTATAATTGTCCTGGAAACACTCGTTTATTCACAAACAGTTTTTGTCAATTATTATTCTAATCGGTTTAGTTTAACGTAAAATATATTAAGGGAGAATGGAACAAAAGAAACGTGTGGTATTAATGGTTTAAAGTTTACTGTCCAAAATAATTTATTAAGATTCTTCACCAGACAGGATTGTGAACATTGTGTTAAAGGGTGTTAGTATTTGAACTGTCTCTTCTAAAATGCATCACTCTTCCTCTGTAACAAAAAATATAAGCGGATGTCAACTTAAGGATAATTGTAATTATATTATTACCACACGTTTCTTACGTTTCAGAATGAAACTCAGTATTTTAATCTAATAACTCAAGTTGCCTTTTAAATATTCCATATAAGTCATATATGATTTTTATTGCCTCGAAAGTTACGTTTTATAGAAATTTCAACACTTTTTTTCTAGACTGTGGACTTTTGGAACAATAGCACCAAAGCAGTTTAAAAAAATCGTATCGTATGTTTTGCGTAATTTTAAAACTACAAAAACGATGTTATCACTAATTATCCATCAATGTGTATCTCAATGGTAATAATTTATTTTTGACAGCAAGTACGAGTACCACAACCGTGGCTCTTAATGTTAGCCTAAACACTTACATACCTACATTTTAAAATTTAGACCTACTCAGAGAATCTATCCAACCTGGCCAACACCATAGAGATTTCCAAATACGGACCTGTTAGCATCCTAGGAGCGTTAGGTTTTTCTGGCAACACAATCACCAACTCATATTTCATTTCAAGTAAGTGGCTCATCACTGAAGTTTGGAGTTTCATCTCGTAACAATATGCTGGATCAATCTTAGAGGGTCCTTTTTTGCTGAAATTCTTTTGCTTTTCAGTTTTTCATTTGCAATTTTACTCTGTGTGCACACAAAACCACGAAATTATTTATTAGAACTTTTATATATAAATCAAAGTAAACACGCTTTTAAAAGAGTTCAAAAGTGTTTTGAACAGTTAAATTTACTTACTTACTTTCTTCAAGTTCGCGATTGTGCGATCGCTTCAAATGGTCTAACAAATTCGAAGTACCACTACCCTTAGAGTAAATTCGCCCACAGAGTTCACAGCGTGCGACTTTATTATCATCTTCAACTAAATTAAAGAATTTCCATACGACGGATATATGATTTGGTGCCATTTTATTCCACTCACAACTACAGTCAGTCTGTACGCGCCGGTCGTCCTTGAGCTCTACGTCCTCCAACTTCTCTTCTCTCTGAACCACCGCATCCCTCCGAATGTCCCCTGTTCCACCTTCGGTAGTACCAGAGATCACCGGTGGAGAGCTTTATTCGTAATCTCCGATTCCTCCGCGGTAGTAGTCACTCCGATGAGCAGCACTACCTCAAATGCTTTTTATCTTGTATACTTCCAGTCGGAATGGCTAAGAACTTCAACATTGGAAAATTTTCTGCAAACTTTTTTTTGCACTTGTCAATCAGAGTTATGAATACATGAAAAACACTCACTGTTTGTTGTATATTAAGCTAAGAAACAGCCATTCCAGTGATATAGCACAGAAATTCTTGCTAGTAGGGATGACCAGATTCGGCAGGAAATTTAACACCTGTCCATTCAGACTGGGTGAAATTTCTGTTTGTTCTGTGTTATGTTGTTTTCTTGGGTCTTGATCTTAATCAACTTACACAGTATGAGACTCATGAGGAAACTCAAACTCATAACACAGCTGAGAGCGTAAGTACCACGTAGTGTTGAGGAGTGTACAGTTCTGTTTGTCAATTTATCTTATATAGGCCAAAAAAAAAAAAATCAAGAAGAAATTTGTTGTATTAGTGTCAGCTTTGAGTGTTTATTTTTAAAATGACATAATTTTTGTGTATTTTTCCTTGAAAAATTGTTGCATAAGTACTGAATTTGAATCAAATAATTTCAGTAAATTGAAAGAAATCACTACACGAGGCTTCATTAGATTGAAAAAATCACTACAGGAGGCTTCATTCGATATTACATGCTGAGAAGGTAATTTTTGTGAAAATATCGATTTTTTTTTTTTTTTTCCTTCTTGCAGCATCACATTACTTGTTCTTTTTCTACGTATAACAAGAAACTAAGAAATAAATTATAATTTTGCATGGAAGTAACAATTTGTACACAATTGTCTTTACTTACTGTGTCCATAACTAGTGTATTGTCCACCACTGTCGAGTAACTGTTAGGATGTCTGACATTGAAACGAGTGGACCCAGATTCAAATTCTAGTTGGGACAAGTTACCTGGATGAGATTTTTTTTTTTCAGGGATTTTCCCTCAACCTATAAAGAGCAAATGCTGGGTAACTTTCGATGCTGTACCCTGAACTCATTTTACTGACATTATCACCATCCTACTCAGATGCTAGATAACTATCACATTGATAAAGCATAGTAAAATAAATCAATTAAAAACGAATTAGTGTATTTTAGCGTATCTAAAAATAGTTATGTATTTACATTATAGGATTGACCAAAGCCTACCGTTTGGGGTAATTGGCAATTATACAGTGTGTTACAGAAATTCGTAGTAACACAAAGTTATGTTTTTTTTAATGGGATATCCCATATTTCGTTCCATAAATTTGTTGCACTCCTCATCCTAGTGGTGGGGTGTGGTTTGAAGACCTGTGATTTTGTCGCTTGTTCCGACTTGACTACAGTTCCAAAATCACAGCTCTGAGAACTCCCCAGGGGCGATTTCTCAGGGCATGCTATGCTTGCTGTGCAAGCCCAATATTTTCTTAGAATGTGTATTTCTCAAAATGGCGTTACGTACATTAAAATTTATTTTGATTTTTGGAATACTGTATAGGTGTAATACCATCCGCAGGTTGCACACCGCAAGTATCGCAATGCTTGCTCGTTTCTTGGAGCTACAGGAAAGACGTAGAAACAGCGAGAATATGATGCGAGCGCAAGTGCCTTCCTCCTTGGTCCGTCCTAGGCGCACATACTTCTGTTATATGTTGTTTGAAGCTCTGGTCCGAGAGCTACACCAACGACTATTTAACATTACACAGACCAGTATTGACAGCGGGAATGTGCTGTGATTTGCGGAGCTGAATGCATATGTTAGCTGCTGCATGTATTATTAATTCTTAAACATTAATTTGAAGTATTGCAATGAGTTCGGAATTGTGTGTCATTGAAATCTTATTATTAAATCCATTTTCCCGAAGGACTATTCAAGAGAAGACATACATTATAGAGAATATGTGCGCTCGTTCAATGCAACTCAATACAACAATATGCATTGGTTGGCAGGGTCGAAAAAACTAAATAAACTGTTTTGTTGGCCATGTTTGTTATATATCTACATCTGATAAGCGAATATGATCCATGACTCATAATGATTTCATAACTATAAAATAAATTATTTATGTGGGTCTGATTATTTTTATTAATTATGAATTATTATATCCTCCCATCTTCCCCTATGAATAAAAGAGCAAGCCTAACTTTCGTGACTAGCATTCGCCCCTGAAACTCACCACCTCCACCAAATATGTGACTCATAGTGGTTGTGACTGATGTGACCATATTGTGTGACAGCTCCAGACAATTGCAAGTTAGAAGATTCATACTAACTCGAAGGACAAGGTAAGTGGGATCTATTATCATCCCACTCAAAAGGTCAATGTTGGCAGCTCTTTGATATTCAAGGTATGTACACACATTGCTGAATGCACTCACTATATTTGTTTACGAATAATTCAATTAATCATTCATAACATTCTTGGGTGAATCACACACATAGTCATAACACCACTAATTGCGTGTTTGTTACTCGCCGCACTGATCAGTATTGTTGATACAAAGTTATGGTTCCGGTATGCCAATTCCCAGAAGAGCAATAAATATAATTAAATATCTATTTCTTCAAGATGGGAAACATTCGCCATCGCCAAAAATCACACTGTGATAAAATCGCTATTAGATTTTTTGGAGCTGTTACAGTTCATAACAATGGAGTAGTGAATAACTGTAATGCACACTACTGAGCTGCAGAAACTCTTTATTGGGTGCAAGACACCAATCATTAACAAGTTTGGAATACCCAATGTATAGTGTCAGATCCATATTTTTATCAAAGAACTGTAATGGCTGCCATGGTATATATAGTTTCTTCAGAATGTTTTATAGAGAAAGTAAAATGTATGGAAAAAGGTACAATCAAACCTCATTAAAACAATATTCTGGATCTTGAAAAATAATTTCCTTATAAGAGAGTTATAGTTGTATTGAGGGGTTGTGTCCTGTTATATACAGGATGATTAATTAAATATACTTACAACGATTTTGTCTGAAAATTCTATCTGGCTGGATATGTACATCTGTTTCCTTTGTAATTAACTGGGCTGAAACAATATGAAAGGTAGGGAATGGTTGAAACTAAATTAAATCTGCAAAAACTATACATAGCAGACAAGTAAGACTATTAAAAGCACTTAAAATGATTATCAGATTTTCTTAACTTGGCAAACTCTTAGCATATTTTGAGCATTTAAATTTGTGTTATCAATTGACAACAAATGGAATCAACTTTTCGTCAACATTGAAGATCTCGTCAGAACTGTATTTTTCCAATATTTATTTATTTTACTTCATTTGTAAGCCAAGAATTCTTTTCAAGCCACCACATTGAAGACGATGCGATGCCTTTCCTTGAAGCATTGCAGCCAGTCATTGCTGGCTCTAATATTCGAACCTGCAAGCAAACTAGTGAAATGAAGAGCATTTCATGAGATCAGAGAAAGGATCTGCCATGGGAATTTCTTTCCGTCTTCACCAAGAATAAACAATGGGATTGGAAAATACGCATAGTTGTAACAGGGTGTAACTAAATTTGCTTCATCACTATAATTAGAGGTATTTAACAAGAAATATGCCGGAGCTATAAAAAATTATCTGTATAGTAAAATGAATAGTCTTAAGAGAGTTTAGAGGCATGTGGTTATCAGAATAAAAGATATTCCTTGATTTTTAAACCGTATATTTTGTACATTGGAGAGTGTTCAGTAGTAAGAAAATCGTTGCTTGTTTAGAATATGTAAAGAATATAGATTTATGAAGAGTGCATGCGCATTTTAAATTATGCATATAACAGATTTATAACAATTGTTTTTGAAGATTCCAGTGAAAAGAAAGTTTTTATTCTTACTGCTGCTCTTGTTAGTGTAATGCTATTCCTCAATTTGCTTACTAAAAAATATGTGAAGATGTTATAAAAAATAGGACCGTATCTGTAAATGAATGCTTAATGATGCTATGGCATAATTTTGTTTTATGTGTATTTCAGGAAGGACTTCTTTTCATAGAGAATGTTATGTTGTTGTAATGGAATTGTACCAGATTTAATTATTCTTTTTCAAATAACGAATGGAATTGTGATTTCCTTTTTCCGGCAAGTTTTCTGCTCTGAATATGTATATAATCAGTGACTGTTTCAGTAAATTAAGTGTTGCACACTTGCATGTTTCTCATTATCCCAGTTTGGATACAAAATGGTATTTTTATTTTGACTGCTGTATTGTGATGAATATCAACTCTAAAAAGGCTTCATATAATGATTATGTACGAGGGCAATCCAGGAAATAACGACCGTTCGCGCATACCCGCCGCGTAGCTGACTCCCCTTCCTTGTTTGAAGGTCAACTGGCTTCCTTAACATGTGTTCTCATAATGTTGTGAGTACTGGTTGCAACAAGTCGCCATTATGCATTTTGTGTTACTTCAAAATGAACGACGTGATTGATAATCCCGCCGACTGTGAGGTGAGGAGTGTGATTCGATTTTTGAATGCCCGACATTTGAAACCTGCAGAAATTTACCGGCAATTGAAAGAAGTGTATGGTGATACTGTAATGAATGAAAGAAATGTGAGAAAATGGTGCGAAATGTTCAACAATGGGCGAACAAATGTCCACGATGAAACTCGACCCGGACGCCCATCACTCATCACAGAAGACCTGAAGACTAAAGTGAACAACAGAATCTTGCAAGACAGGCGCACATCACTCGACGAATTGCATATTGCCTTTCCTGACATTTCTTGTTCTTTGCTTGGTGAAATTGTGTCGCAACATCTTGGCTACCACAAAATCTGTGCACTATGGGTTCCACGGCAACTGAGTGACCAACACAAAACTCAGAGAATGGCCTCAGCATTGACATTCTTGATGCGATATGACACAGATGGAGACGCCTTTCTTGATCAAATTGTGACTGGTGATGAGACCTGGGTGTCTCACAACACCCCAGAGACCAAGCGCCAATCACGTCAGTGGCATCATCCCTCATCACCCAAGAAACCGAGAAAATTCAAACAGACTCTCTCAACACAAAAAGTCATGGCTACTGTCTTTTGGGATCGCAAAGGTGTTCTTTTGCTGGATTTCATGCCAAAAGGCACTACGATCAATGCAAATCGTTATTGTGAGACTTTACGAAAACTACGGCGAGCCATCCAAAACAAGAGGCGAGGAATGCTTTCGAGAGGAGTTGTGCTTCTTCACGACAACGTCCGCCCGCACACTGCCGCTTCAACTCGAGAATTGCTGGATCAATTCAGTTGGGAAATCTTTGATCATCCGCCCTATAGTCCAGACCATGCTCCTAGCGATTTTCACCTTTTCACTAAGCTGAAAAACTTTCTGGGTGGTACGCGTTTTGGAAGTGATGAAGAGTTGAAGAAGACAGTGAACACCTGGCTTAATGAACTGGCGGCAGAGGAGTATAACACGGGAATTCTAAAGCTAGTGAACAGTTACCACAAATGTTTAAATGTAGGTGGTGATTATGTAGAGAAGTAAAGGAAGCTTCAGTTATGTAACAGACTTTGTTTTTTTTTCAAATAAATATATTTTTTTTAATTATTACAACAAAATGGTCGTTATTTCCTGGATCCCCCTCGTAGCATGAAGTTAGGTAAGTTTTCGATTAGTATGTAGTTTTGACTTCTGACACGTGGAATTTGTCTGCAAGATGGAATCGTAACAGATGGTACCACAAACACAGGGAAGTGCTGATTGGTGCTTAAATTTGTTCTGTTTTATTAGTGTTGAGAGTTTAGATAGTGCTAAAGTTAAGACAGTCTTTTATGTAACATAGGACTTGAATAGAAGATGTGCCTTAAGATGCTAATCTATGCTACATTCGTGATAAGATGATGATGATGATGATGATGATGATTTGTTGCGATGTCACAGGAGAACCAGAGCTTCCAGAAAAACCCTTGAGTTACCTGGACCACAGGCTTGGCCAACACAAGTTATAAATCAGGAGTATGGTTGGGATCGATCTCAGGTCCACAGGATTATAAGTGCAGAGCTTTAGCCACTAGACCACCATGGCAGCTTGTCAAATATTGGTCTGATAATAATATAGGTGCCCCATATTTTGCACTACAACATAACCTTACCAGACATGCCTTTGGATGATTCCATTCATTTAGGATTGCTGTCACACCAATACCTGTGGTTCTGACGGTTCATCTCACCACTCATTAATTGACCCCCGTGAACATATCGCCCTGTGCAAATGATGGATCCCGTTAGTGCAGGTTCAAAACCCAGGTACAGAACTTATCACGTCTATCAGGGTCATCCTCAATAGTTTCTGCAGCACCTGGACCTTGAACAGGTGACATTCTTTTGTATGAGGAGTCAGTGCAATGTATGACTGACTGATTTTACTTTCTACTGAGAGACATTGTGTGCAGCATTTTGGACTCTTGATAAATGACACCAAGACTGGTGTTGAGATTCCCTCTTCGTTTGTAGTTTATGGCCAACTTCTATGTGGCTTGTCTTGCACAGTTCCAGTTGCTAAAAATTTGGATATCCAGGATGCAATAGTACTGTATGAAATTGGTTATCTTTTTGGATGTTGGTTTTTTAAATCAATGGCTATTATATAGCAACTGCTTCCCCAGATATCAAGATCACCTCAATCCTCTTCTCTTTCATCAGTGCCATCTCCAATTGCCTGAACCATCACCAGTAATTTGAGATTTCTATGTTAATAACTTTTGAGCCACAACACATTTGTCAAATCTGATTACGGGAATGAATTCCTGAGTAAATTTTGGCTTTATTTGATATGCCACAATGACCCCCTTCCTGTTTAAAAATGTTGACCTTGGTCCAAGATGGCGACTGTGTTCCGGAAATGCCAACAAAGTTGGCCCCCTCACCCATTTTTTCATGGGGTATTCACATCTTTCATTTTCTCTTCCATCTCCAAAGTAAAAGTGTGTCCTGGTAAATGTGACTCACCCAGTAGTTCATCAAAATGTACATTTTCAAATACTTGGACATAATTATATAAATCTTCATTACATTGTACAAATATTGTAGGAAAATTTGGTTCATTTAAAGTACGAATAGTCGACACTTTCAAAAAGGTTTATTTGTCCCATAAAAATAATTTTGAAACTGAGTGGTCCACGTGATGGTAAGAAGAAAAACGGAAGATGTTTCAATGGTAATGCATCATTTTATCTTTCAAGTTGTGTTCACAATATCAATGTGATACAATAAAGAAATTATACCGGTAATGTATCTATATTTAGTATTAAATATATGTAATCAGGGAAACGTGATCAAAATTCTAATTGATACAGTCAAAATGAAAACTGACCAAGTGCAAAAAGCAAAGTTTTGAGAAAGCTAACAAACTGACCCATATAACTAAATGTGAGGAAGTAAGAATTAATTCAACTTTATTATAGTAAATTGTATGGCAATACGTTGTACTTGTAACATTTTCAGGTCCTTATTCACATAAAACTGAATAATAGACAGTTTTTTTTTAGCTTTCTCGGAACTTTGCTTTTTGCACTTGGTCAGTTTTCATTTTGACTCTATCAACTCATATTTTACATATTTACATGTAGATACTTGGAAAATATAAAAAAAAATCAACTATAGTACGCAGAACTGCACAAAATATGGGGAGTAGTATCTCAAAATAATAATATGTACTCGCAGTATCTCCTTTTTTCCCTTAAGAAAATAGAAGTCTCTTTAAATATGTATTTTGTCCTTGTACAGACCCAGAAACAAAAACTGGGCCACTGGAACTGTACAGTGTTACAAAATTTGGATATCACTTCAATCATAAAAATGTTGTATTTCATGTATATAATCACACGTTTTACTTTCTTTCTGTCAATCATTAAAAAAATGTCACTTGTGACCAGTGGTGATATTCAGCTGGTTCGCACCGGTTCAGACAAACCGGTTGTTAAATTATTTCTAGTTAAAATTTGCAATTACCATGGAGCTGTACCGCATATGTTTAACATAGGTACACATGAGAGAACTGGTTGTTAAACTTTTTGAATATCACCACTGCTTGTGACAGTGAAAAGAAATAGCGAAAATTATGAACTTAGAAGCTATTTAATTTTTCATTAAATAGAAGTAATGTTTCTTCTTGACTATTACACTCTTACTACGTCATACTACTTTTGACCAATAAAACGGTACGAAAGGACATATTTCAACCAATCATGGCTGCTTATCGCACAATTTTATCGCGTCCCTAGCATTTGTTTAATTTTATTGCATCCCTAGCATTTGTTTCTTTGTTTGCCAACATTTGAAACTGCACTGGTCTGGACGTCAAAAAAAAAAATATATATATATATAAAATTACAAACCACTCCAGTCGATGCACAGCAGTTTCAAATATGATTCGCATTGGCATTCAAGAACAAGAATTAATAAAAATCACTGATCATACCTATGCATCTTCTGAAATCCGATTTACAAATAAATGAAGAGCACCATTTGGAAATCCTGAATAAGTTGAATACACCATGTAGACCTAAATCAACGAGTTCCACTTCTATTACGCACACGTCCAATATAACATCAATTGAACCACCAACCACATTCAAATTTGAAAATTGTACATTCAATAATTATTCCTTTTAAAATTATTAATTCGGAAATTCTGAATAAGTTGAATACACCATGTAGGCCTAAATCAACGAGTTTCACTTCTATTATGCACATGTCCAATATAACATCAATTGAACCACCAACCACATTCAAATTTGAAAATTGTACATTCAATAATTATTCCTTTTAAAATTATTCATGTTTATTTTTTATGTCATCGTCGTTAATTAAAACTTTTCTAAGACTTGTGTATATTAGTTAGGTTATGTTATAGCTTCTGCTATATGATATTATGGATAGTCACATATCAGAGATTGTTTAATATTAAGATTTATTGAAAATCATCTGTCAAGTGACGTTGATTACTGGGATTCGAATAATTGAAGTGGAATGAAACTGTCTTAATAAAAATGAAACTGAATCAACAAAGCCTTCTTGACTAGTAACATTGCCATCGTGTATAGATCTCGACGAGAAGGCATTGTTCACTACTGCCATCTAGCATGCATCTAGCGTAATATTTGTAATGTTGAGATGGTACAATAATACATTTGAAGACAGTTGTATTTTCGTAAGTCAATTAATATTTTATTGTATTGGAGTACTTCGTTACTTCTAATCTTTATATACTTTCTTCTAATCATGTAATAGTCAATTAAATCCCACTCGAGTTTTGATTTTCTCTAGATAAATCAAAACGTCTAGTGAGATTACTGTTGATAAAAATTATTCCTACATATTATGTGCAAATAGATACAACAGAAATACATTGCTTCAAGAATGTAGGATTTAGTTAAATCTCTTTTTTGTGAAAGCAGAAAATTGACAGTGTATAACAGAGTAATACTTTTCATTGATTTGTGTAAGAAATGCAAGCAAATTGACAGTTTTCTTTATAATCTGAAACAATTTGTAACATGTTTGTATAGAAAAGCATCTTTTTTTTTTCTTACGTACAATTTTTATATAATCCAATTCATATCATTGCAATGCATTTTCAACAATTTTTAGTATCATCAACCTATTGCCATTTGTCTTGCAAATTACCACTTTGGGACCAAACTTTACATCTCATTTCCCTGGCATCAGTATGCATTTACATCTTCACTCAGATATGGAGAATGTTCACAAGCGACTGTTCTATCAATATAGTTGACTAAATTTCAAAGTTAAGCAGAGACAGTCATGGAGTATGTGACTGGGTGAAACAGTGTCCAGTATTCTCCATGTTCAGTTCATTTATTGACTTCATAAATGAGAGGTAAGTGCAAAATTGACTGCAAATGGTGTTCAGTATTAGAAGTGACAGACAATTTGAAACATAAAATCCTTAAATGACAATGTTTCTTATTGATTACCATGACATTTTATTCAAGTTCATATCATGTAAATAGAATTAGCTCTGTGTTCATTAATTTTTAGGTGCTAATATAGAATACACAAATGCTACTTGTTTCACAATTTGTATTTTCATTCTTAAAATCTGCACGAAAATAATTTACTTATTTACCATTTCCGCTATCGTATTGTTTTTAAAAATTACTTATGATATGATTATATGCCATTTGGTCAGTTTTTTTTTTTTCCTTCAAACATAGAAGAGTTGTTATTTTGTATAGGACATACATAGTAAAAATAAATCTTACCTTACCTTAAAATAAGTATCTTAATTGTTTGTCAAAACATCACTAAAGAAGAAATTAGAAGAAACTACAGGAAACTAAACAACGAACTAAGAAAAGAAACTGATAAGACCAAGAAAAACTGGATGAAAGAGAGATGTAAAGAAGTAAAGAATCTAAAGATAAAAGGAAAAGATGATTTAATGTACTGCAAAGTAAAATGTTTGGACTTCACAAATGAGAATAGGAAATCCATGTGATTGATAGAAGACGAAATAGAAAATGAAATAACAAACAATTAAGGAATACTGAACACTTGGACGAAATATGTAGAAGAGTTATGAGACAGGAAATTGTCCAGATGAGTTGCCATAGAAGATGAAACAGCCATATCAGAAGACAAAGAATTTTCTATTTTAAGAGAAGAAGTTGAACTAGTGCTTAGGAAAATGAAGAATGAGAAAGCAACAGGAGTTGATGGAATCCCCCATTGAATTAGTGAATGCTTGGGTGAAGAAAAGAAGAAAATTCTGTCATTGTGCAACGAAATATGTGAGAAAGGTGAATGGCCTGAAGATTTTACGAAGACTGTTGCTGCCAATACCAAAGGAAAATAATGCCAAGAAATGTAACGAGTTTAGGACTGTCAACTTGATATTACACTCAGCAAAGATTCTTCTGTGAATTCTGAATTGATATTTATATTCTAAGATGGAAGGACAGTTGGAAGAAGAGCAGTTTGGCTTCAGGAAGGGAAAAGGTACAAGGGATGCAATTGGACTACTACGAACAATCGGCGAAAGATACCTAGAGAAGAATAAAGAAGTATGTATATAGTATTTGTGGACCTAAAAAAGGCATTTGACAAGAGTGGATTGGAATAAACTGATGGAGATCCTGAAGAAAATAGGTGTGGCTTGGAAATACAGGAGGCTGTTCATAATCTTTATATGAAACTAGACAAAGTCAGTATAGGAGAAGAAATGTCTGAAGGAAGTGAAATAGAGAGAGGAGTATGACAAGAATGCCCTTATCCTGTTCAACATCTACTTGTAGGATGTGGTGAAGAACTGTTTCCAGAACATGGGAGGAATGATGGTAGGATGGAAAAAAATAAAGTGCATAAAATTTGTTAGCAGAAGAGGAGACAATACTAAGAGATATGCTACAGGAGCTAAATGACAGCTGTGAGCAGTATGGGATGCAAACAAGACGAAGACCATGGTTGTTGAAAGAAAAATACTAAATGAGGCAGTAGAGCAAGTGGGCAGCTTCAAATACTTGGGGTGTAGCCTACTATAAACAGTAACATGTCTGCTGCCAGGAAATCAAAAGGAGGATAGCAATGACAAAGGAAGCTTTTAATAGGAAAAGGAGCATCCTCTGCGACCTTAATAAAAAAAGGTAAGGAAGAGACTAGTGAAGTGCTTTGTATGGAGTGTGACGTACGGTGCAGAAACATGGACATTACAACGAAGTGAAGAGAAGCGACTAGAAGTATTTGAAAAGTGAATTGAAGAAGAATAGAGGATGTGAAATGGACAGACAAAATAAGAAATGAAGCTGTGTTAGAAAGATTGGATGAAGAATGATGCTGAAACTGATCAGAAGGAGAAAGGAGAAATTGGTTGGTTCACTGGCTGAGAAGAAACTGCCTACTGAAGGATGCACTATAAGCAGTGATGAACAGGAGAAGAGTTCAGGCCAGAAGAAGATATCAGATGATAGACAACATTAAGGTATATAGATCATGTGCGGAGACAAAGAGAAAGGCAGAAAATAGAAAGATTGAGGAATGCTGGGTTTGCAGTGAAAGACCTGTCACTTGGGTAGAACACTATGTATGTAATCGTTTGTCACTGTAGTCAATTACCATAATTAATTAATTAGAACCTGTTACCAAGCTCTGAAAGCCAAGTTAATGAAATGCATCATTAGATATGTCAATTCTGATCAGGACAGTGAATATTTCAAGAAAGTATATTTGGTTCAGATATTTGTTTTAAATTAACATTTAAGTATGGTATGTTACTTGGAACTAAAAGTTAGAAATATAGTAAATTATTTTTTTATAAGATTAAAAAAAAAAGGATAGTAGTTTTTACAGAATATCGTCCCCTGCAAGGCAGAGTATCGTAAGCACCATTTTGCTGACTTTACTGGAAAGACAGTTACGATACTTATCCAACATGATAGTGAATGCAGTAGTCAAAGTTTAAACCAACTTATCTGAGAGATAAATTGTTGGTATTCACGGAAATTTTACAGTAGATACACAGCGCTTGGCAATTTGTTCTAAACACCGTAACTCATTTTCGGTAAAAGTGGCACTTACAATACTTTCCTTGCAGGGGATAATATATGAACTTGAATGTTTTTAAATTTTCAACTATTCCCTTAGGGATAGTAGGGTTGAAAGGAGCAGGTAGATACAATTATATTGATCTGTTCACATTGCTGCAAAGTCCAGAAGGTAAATAAACAAGAATTTGAGTTCATATATGTTATTCTAAATTATTTGTTTTTTTTTTGTTGTTTTTTTTTTTTCTGATCATTTCATCCTTCTCATTGATAAGGTTGAGTGCAAGAGAAGGCCCTACGGCCTTAACCTGCTAGGTTAATAAAGCCATTATTATTATTATTACATTCATTATGTATGTTCACATAGAATTTTTAAGGGTGTCTGCAGAAAACTTAAGTAGCTAAGCACAGATCAAAGGAGATGTATAAGATAAGAGAAAATCGATTAGCTCTATTATTGTCATTTCAAGCATTTGATGAGCGTGTTTACATTAAAATACACACAGAAATCAATAAATGAAAAATTATTGATATGTATATATGCATGCATAAAATTAGGATATCTTACTGAATAAAAATCCTTATTCATTTTAGTTTATCATAAAATGTGTTTGTCTTGATAAAGTTAGGAATCTGTTTTTAGACCTAGATTAAATGGTCTTCATTTTATTTATAGCAGTGTTGATTATTAAAATAAAAACATACTCCTATCTTTATGAGATTAGATTCTTCATAAAAGCTGTCCATTTATCCCAAATTCTTGTTTTCAAAATTATAGCATTTTGGTTTTTGCTATGGAGACTTGATATTTTTGTGTATGAAATTTTGCGAAATTTAGCCTAACATAATTTGATAATCTGAGTGTCACGGCTAAGTAATAATTTTAGTGCAGTTTGTTCATATAAATCTAAAATTGCTATAATTTCGAGACTGTTTACTCTCATTAGGAAGTTTTATTTTATACTACTGCAACAATTGTATTGGTAACAAAATTATTTGACATAAGAGAGATACGTGAGATTAAATGCATTAATAGAAAAGGGCAAATTAATGTATATTTAGCTGTATTTTACGAAAGCAGTATTACGGCCTTAACCCTGGAAAGGATACATAAACTTCACACTCATAAGGGATACATATGATATGGGGTAACAGGTTACCCATGTAGCCATTCCAGGGTTAATAAGAAAACAGACTAAGTATGAAGAAAAACTTCTAAGCACGGCTTTAATAAGAAAACAGATAAAGTATGAAGAAAAAGTTGTAAGCAGATCGAACATTTCGTTAAGTTGTGTAATAATATTCAAGATCAACTGACTTTTCATAATACTTTAAATAATACCGTTGAAGAGGTTATGTAAATACGTAATAATTAAATAATAACTCAAGAACTTGTACAAATACACTGTAGATTAAATTCCGCCTTCCAATTGTTGCAGGTATTGTTTAGAATGTGAAATTCATTTTAGTGTTATTTAATTTTTAATTAATAATGTTACATGTGTCCGAAATTAAATTAAATTCTCGTTTTATTTCTGTTTAATACAATAAATTTAAACTGCAAATCAGTTAACCTAACCTAAATACGACATTTAAATTACGCGTTTCGTGATAACAGCTTACGTAATTGATGGTTGCAATTAAATATTGATTACTTTATTGAGCAGTTATTAAGAATTATGCCAATATTATAATAGTAATAATAATTTACAAGACTCGCAAACTGGTTTTTTTAATTTCATGTATGGACCATCTAAATTAATAACTATGATTGTACTTGCTTTTTTCTCAAATCATAAACACGATTGTAGCTACCTCAGAAATTAAATAAAGTGGTTTATTGAAATAAATACATTTATAAACGACAGTGACTGGGTATTTCGGTGTTGTGTATTTAATTATTGGTTCTTTTGACGTAATTTTAGTCGTAAGAGAAACTGCAGACTTTGAATAGTTCACAGTGAAGATTCGCAATATCACACACACAATTTTAAAAATGAATATTAGATTGTAACTTTTCGGACCATGTTTAATTTTGTTTGTAGGTAAAATATACCTATAGACCTACGCAGTTTTACGGTAAATAATGAAATATCAGCAGATTTTTTAAAGACTCTGTAATTTCCTTATTTATTTTAATTAGGTAGTTTATTTTACGACACTTTATCAACTGCTATGGTGTCTTAGTGAAATGAAGATGATAATGCCAGTGAAGGGAGTTCAGAGTTCAGTGTCCAAAGTTACCAAACATTTGCTCTTAATAGGTTGAAGAAAAACCCAGGTAACTCTCAACAGGGTAACTTGTTACAACCAGGATTTGAACCTGACCCACTTGTTTCACAGTCAGACATGCCAATCGTAACATCACAGCGGTGGACAATTTCCTTGCAAAATGGTTACTTACAAACAAGCATTTTAAACATTGAGCACAAATTTTTTTCAAAGTGGCCACCTCTGGCCTTCACACAGATCTGAAGTATCTATGGTCACCCATTGATTGCACTATGTGGGGTTTCTATTGGAAAATTCGCCATTGTCTTCAAGAGGGAGGGTTTCAAGTTGTCGAAATTGGGAAATTTCTTATTGCATATTGTGTGTTCAAACAGTGCCCATAATTGAGGTCGTGGCTGCTGAAAGGAAAAATGAAGTCTGTTGCATTTTTTAAGCCTTATTTAACGACATTGTATCAAGTACAATGTTATTTAGCTTCGATGGAATTGGTTATAGCGAGATGAAGCCGAGGATTCGCCATATATTACCTGGTATTCGCCTTACAATGGGAGAACCCTCAGAAAAATCCAACTAGGTAATCAGCCTAAGCAGAAATCGAACCGAGCCCCGAGTGCAGCCTAGGATCAGTAGGCAAACATGCTACTGCCTGAGTTACATCAGTGGCTTTGGTACATTTCTCTGAAGCCATCCCTGAATAGTAGACTTTGTCTTGTGAGCGGATACTGAATCCTATTGGAAGTTGCAGTGTTGGTATTGAAAAAGTGTGTTGTTCAAATGTTTCACAACTGGCTCCAACATGGTGTCTTGGTGGACATTGGCAGAGATTTACATCCCTTTCTCAGAATTGGAGCTTATGGTACTGTCATGCTACTCTACCAAACCATGACTGAAGCAATATAGTCACTGTTGAGAATCTTCAGAGCTTTCTCACGAACTTCTGATCTTGAGGCATAAACTTCGTCATTTTGATAGTTGAAAAACTGATCAATTATGTAAATCATTTCATCAGTAAAAGTAATTATCCTGTGCCCATTGTCTTAAGAAGGCATTTTGATTTTAGTTTCCTCTGCTGTTTCATCTATGGAGTGAGAAAGTGATCTGTACTTTGTGATAAGCTCTCACTTCTTACCATATCATCGATCTTATGAAACTTCCTATGTGACAGTACAGAACATAATTTTTTAAGAAGAAGAAAAAATTAATTAAACATCAATAAGCCTGATGATGTCATATTTTCAACGTTTTCTACTGAATTATCTAATATTCTTGTGTAGACCTATTGATATTTAATTACTTTTTCTTCCTCCTGAAAAAATTATGCTCTCTACTGTCACATAGGAAGTTTCATAAAGTCAGCAACGATATATGACATAGACATTTTTTGTATCTTAAGCTTACAAGCCATCATAAGACTTCTTCCTAACAGGATTTCACCATATAAGAGCCACCACTGTTTCAACCAGCCTCCTGGTTCTGTCGGTGTGCAGTCGTTCCTGTGTTGGGCGATCATTGAAGGTTCCAGTCTCATTGAATCACTTGATGGTCCAATAAACAAAAATCCTACTTATTTTCAACTTTTTAAGGGTTAGTCACTCAATGCTTCAATGACAACGAGAAGCTCTTGGATGGAGTGAAAACCTGATTGAGTACATACACCGCCAGCATCCTTTTATGAAGAAGGAATACTCAAGCTAGTCTGACACTATGACAAGTGTTTGAATTTATATGGCGACTATGTTGAAAATTAGTGTCACTATCCAGGAACGTTTTCCAGGCAATAAATAGTTCGTAACATTCTTTGTGTAATGTGTGTTTTTTTTTTTTTTTGTAGCCAATTGGAAGTTGATTTCTGAATAGCCCTCGTATATTAAAATAAATATCTTTTTAAAATGCATGACAAGAGGATGCTAAATAAAGATGAAGACCTACAAGAAGAATAATAAGAAGGTGATGTTTTAGATGACTTATCAGTTCATCACACGCCTGTATTGTTCATGAAACTTCTGTTTGATGTTGATAACTAGAGAGACATTGTTTATTCATTTTGGATAACGAGATATAGATTATTGAAATTGTTGTTGTTTAGACAATTGTCTGAAGACAAGTTGGAACCTTATAAGTGACACCAATAAGACATCACTGAGGAGATAATGGAGTAGAGTGGCCAGTTCTTTCCCCCTCCATTGCATGCATCGCTGATTAGTAACATATTTCACTAATCAGACTTGAGATGTATACAAACAGTTGTTCTTCCTCTGACACATATCGTCAAGTGATATATACTGGCTGATAAATAACATGTATATATCAGCCTGAACCTCAATCAGAGGTATTTACTTAAATTATGGAATTATAATGTTATCTTCCACTGTTTTATTTTACTGGTAGATTTTATCTGATACTTTCATTCCCAAGAATAATATTTACATTGGATTAATTTGATAATATCTTTGAAAAATATTGGAGTGCAAGAGGCCAAATGACTTTATTGTCAGACGCCTGGCATTAGAAAACAACAACAACAACATTGGATTAATTACTTCTCTCCTTATAAATGGTGGTTGGTGGTTTACTTCTACTGCCAAACACTTGACAACTGAGTTGACTTGGCCTGGACCACACTTTGGTCCATTGTGCACCCTATATATGCGATGATAGTCCAAGTTCGAAGGTGGTCTGGGAGGCATTTGTGAATCTGATGCTGACAGATGGGTCATGCTGCCTCAGGCCCTGATAGTGCCAAGTCACATTTTGCAGTAGAGTAGCCTGATAAGTCCAAGAAACGCAGAGCCCCAAACCCTTCCTGACCAGCCGACTTTGACAGGTGTGCCATCCTACCCCTCAGCTCTTTCTATATTAGCACTGGAAACCTGTACTACCCTATTTTTACTATTGCAGATGATAGATGAAATGAGGGGTTGGTGGAATGATAGAGGGAAAAGGGAGTATCCTGAGAAAAATTCTCTGCAATGTCTGCTTTTCCCACCACAAATTCCATCATAACCTAGCATTGGATCGAATCTGGGCTCTCTGGATGGAAGACCAGTGCACTAGCACTTGATCAGTTGCGGGACGACTGAGTTATTAACTTTACTTGATTGAAGCCCAGTTTTTAAAATGTCCATCTCTTATATGTACAGTAACAGATACCGCTACACAAAGGAAGCTCTGGACCAGCGAGATTTTGAATCAACATCTTTCTGTTTTCTGTCACAGTTTTTATTATGGTGCCATGTTACTAAAATCTGAGCACTTCATTCCCATTATAATTACTTTACTTTGGTATTTGCCACTTTTAACACAGTTACACTGACATTACAATTTTCTTTTTTACAGACAGTGAATCTGGTTTTGCTCACTTTGGTGCTCGCGATGAGGAAAACGAGGATTTGGATGCATCTGAGGAAGAGAGTGATGAAGATATGGATGCTGATGATGAAGAGTACGTGGGACCGGGTGGATCAGCAAGACGACGGGGCAGATTTGGTGCCAAGTATAGAGGTGGTCGTCGAATGACAAGAGGAGCTCGTACTAGGGGCACTGGTCGCCAATGGGATCGTGGAGGTGCTCGAGGTCTTGGCAAAGTGGGCGTGAAAAGAAGGGGTGGTCGTGGACGTGGGATATCTGGCCGAGCTGAGGACATGGAACGTGTGAAACGCCTGGAAGCAGAAATGGCTGCTGCTCTTGCAGCAATGGATCATTCTCCAACTAAGGAAATGTTAAGAAAATCGATAGGGAATGAGAAAGTTACATTAGATAGGTTAGATCTCTCTAAAATTGCAGAGAAACAAGAAATACAATTAAATAATTCAGACCAAGACTTAGTGTCATCTTTTGCCAAGAAGAAGGTAGTGAAGGTTTATGGTAAAAGTAATTTAAAGAGAAAACTGGTGATGAATAAAGAAGTAGAGGAAACAGTGAGTGAGGTGATAGAGAATAAAAAATCCCCCGAAAAGGTTACAACTCCTCCAACTCCAGAAAAGAAAACTCCTCCTTTAAAGAGTCCAATAAAGAAACATTCCACTGAACTGCCTCAGACGCCGGCTGCAACACCACCTTCAACTCCCACCAGTACAGAAGCTTCCAAGATAGATAACAGGAAGAACTATCCAAAACGTGAAAACCGTAAACCACCTGCTCATTTAGCTGAAGCTCTTGGTCCTGCATTGTTTTCTACCCCAGACATTATACGTAGAGTTAGTACTGGAAGTGAACAAAAGGCTACTCCTACAACACCAGAGACACCTACAACCCCACCTGAGTCAAAGAAAAGTTCACCTGCTACAGTTGATGAGGTTCCTGCAGTCAGTCAATCCGAACCAGTTCCAGCAGCTGGTAAGTCAATATATTGTTCTAATAAATAAATATTTGGTAAAAGAACCATTGCTATTATTGCACTCAATATCCTTTAGGGATGGTATTGTGCATAAATAGGGCTGCGCATCTGGTGAATTGGTCCATATTCATTACTTAATTTGAATTGCACAGAATACAATTTGGTATGTTGCAAATTCCTACCTTGTGAAGATGACCTGCTAAGCAGTTGTGGCCAGTCCATAGTCTGAACAACATTACAGCTGTAGATTTTGATTACTGCAGGATTAGTTAAAATAATCTTTCTTATCTTGTCTTTAGCAATATCTTTAGATTTACTTTTCATTAATTGAATAGCTGAGCAGAAAAACATTGCAAACGAAATTTTACTTCCCCTTGGTAATCATGTTCCATGTATTCTGTTTTATATTTTAGTGAACTCTGTTGGTTGAAAATGAAAGTAGAACCTTTAGTTTATGCTGTACAATCTAGGAGGTTGTGGGAAAATGTTACATTGCTGAGCATCAAATATTTCTTTTTCTGTTCCTGTAAAATTTCAGTTTGATGTTTGTAATGTTTTTCCACTCAGCTATTCATTTGTTCTGCAGAGTAGAAGGATAAACTTTGGTTATATTTATGTAGAATTTTGGTATCTGTCCCCCCTCTCCCCAATAGATCTGCTGTTTTATTATCCTTTGTATCACAATGAGAGGAGATCCACTATAGAATGCTCTTTTTATTCAGGCTGCAGCAAAATGATACACCATTAAACAATCTAGAATTTTGACACTTTTGAGGATTGTGATGCAAATATATCTATATTATTGCACGTGAATTTGACAGGATTATATAATTTTGGAAATATTTTATCCTGTACAAAAGATTTTGTATGAATGTAGCAGCAATTTCTCCATTGAAATTTGTTGTATTCTGACCCATTTAGTAATAAAAAGAGAAAAGAGTGTATATTCCTCCAGCCGCTGCTCTGCTATGATTTGAAAAAAGAGATCCATCTGTATAGATTTGTAATCACTTAAAGCTCTAGGTTAAGTATGAATTAGGATTTATTGGATAAAAGTGTAGGGCGTTATCCCACAATATTCTTTCTTTCAGATAGGGAACGTTAAATTCATTTATATTTCGTATTGTGCACAATGTTTCATAACATGTGAGACCCACTTCATTGGTAGACAGGAGACACAGAAACAATGATTAAAGTTCATATAAACATTTGTACCATTTGATCTTGGTCCCAAGTTGCAGTCATGTTTGTACACAGTAATGTGGAGAAACAAGAAAAGATCGAAGTGGCACCTTCAGCCTGAATGCAAGCCTACAGTCATCATGTAGTAGACTGCTGTATTCTTTAAGAATACTAGGTGTTTGTTGGAGAAGTTGGCAAGCATCTTGAAAAAACTGACGAAAGTATTTCAATGTTGGTAATGGGTTGTAAATGAAAAGTTGTTTTCAAGTAGCCCCACTGATAAAAGTGCAATGGATTTAGATATGGAGAATGTGTAGGCCAGTCAATAGGTCCTACACAACCTATCCATTTGTTAGCTACACAACCTATCCATTTGTTAGAAAATCTGTCTTTCAAGAAATGTCTGGTTATTCAGCTAAAATGTGGCCATTCTTGCATAAATCTCAAGCGAAACAATACCAAGTGGGACATCTTCCAATAGTTCCTGCAACTGATTTCTGAGGAAATGTGCATAAGCATGACCTTGTTAACTTCTCAGAAAAACAGGTCCGATTAAATTGTGATCCTGGTCATACATTGAATTTTCACTGGTGTCATGATTGACGAATAACGTGGATTTATGTCAACACAATGATGAGTGTTATGAAAATTTACGACCACACCTCTGGTGAATCCAGCTTCATTAGTAAATAACACACTGGACAGAAAATTGTACTTAGATTTGGACATCTGCTGGAAAGTACAAAAGTTGACTGTTGGAAGGAAATCATCATTGCTGGTGCAACACTAACAAAGAAGATTTGGAACATATCCTCTTAAACTGCCCTGTCACAAACATCCATAGAACTAATCTAAAATCTGCAATCCCTGGACAATTCTCTCCAATACATACTGAATACACCTCATCTTTGGAATGTGGCTGCTGAAATATAACCAGCATTGTGCTTTTTACCCATCATTTGTAAGAAGAGGAAATTCATAGTGAAACATAGTGGAATACGTGTTGTCAGCAAATGGCTGGATACACTACGAAGATAGATCATTGTCAAGTGCTGCCTGTACCCATTGAACATGGTATGGATGGATAAAGCTATAGCTCTTGCAAGATTATCCAAACTGTTGTGTGTCTGATGTTCTCTATTGCTGCTGTTCCTCGTATACCAGTGCTACCATTTTCTTCAACATGCTGAAAAATCCGCTCTTCGAGATTAACAGTTCCAGAATTGATGGTCTACCACCATCATAGACAGTCGTTTTTTAAATGAGTTGTAGGTCTTGGAATGTAGAATATCGACAGAGAATGCAGCTTTTATGTTACTAGGTGAAATACAGAATTCTTTAAATTCGAAATTACATGTTGAAAGGATATTTTTGGTTTGGCTGAAGCATTTGACTGTGACGGTCTTAATATTGTCTAACAAATTGGAGTTTTATGATATTATTGCATGAAAGGATATAATGTAAAAGTATTTTCCAAAATTTATAAATATTGACTGTATCTTTATGTTTCCCTGATGATGTTTTACATTAAGAACCAAGATACATTTAGTACTAATCAAAACATCAATAATTATATTACAGTACAAGACACAGATCTGTATCTGTCCTCTTGTTAGTCTTACTTATTATGGAAAAGGAGTTCACTATTCATGTATTAGTTTTCAATACACTGCCTAATTTTCTCAAAGACTTGAAGTGAAGGTCCAAAAGATAAAGTTTAGAATAGAATTAACAAAATTGGTCCATACTTATACTCTCTACTTAACTGATGAGTTTATACTTGTAAATTAAGTTAATCTGCTTACTATGTATTATATATATATATATCTGTGTAATTAAAATAAGGTCCCTAAATTTGTTCAAATATTTCAGGAACATCCTAAACAATATACCGAAATTTGTTCTATTTTTGTCTGTTCATATATTCTTAACTTGGCACATAGGTGTTGCATAATACACCTTATAATACATCAAGATATCGTATTCCACAGCAGAAGAGCCACAAACCCCTGCATTGACAGAACCGGAACCAGCACTGCCTGATGATTTGGGAAATGATCTTCAAGTTCCGGAGGATCAAGGTCTTCTGGACACTTTACATGTGGAGGCTACAAAGACAGAAGAGGAACTACTAGCTGATACCTTATTGCTGCAGCAACACATTAATGATGATGTAACAGCTATGGAAACTGATAACACTGATGTCAGCAAACCAGCGGTAAATTTATTTAATTTAAATCTAATATTATAGGGCTATTTTAGAATAGAATATTTGGATTACATCTATTGCACTTGTAAAGCTCTTCCAGTTTTGCGCGGAAAATATGAATTCCCCTCTTTTTTTTTTGTGTGTGTATGTGTGTGTTGTGTTTTTTTTTGTTTCTGGTAGTGCCCTGGCATGATGTGGCACTGCTTCTAAAGCCTCCCCTGATAAACTTTACTTTCTTTCCCATTATGATTTCACTAATATACTACACTATTATAACACACTAAAACAGTAATATAATATGCATTGTGATCTCTCTCACATGCACACAAAGCAAGTCACACCTAAGTTACCAACATTCTTACCACACCATGAAGTTTCTTCTTGACAGACAATGCATTTGGATTTTCTCAGTTTTTTGTTTGCTCTAATCTGCAACACAAGTCTTACAAAAGGCATGAAGAAAAGGACAAATGACTTATTGATTGCATTTAATGATTATTCAAATGATATCAATTTTGCGACAGTTTAAGTAACTGTTACAAAAATCCTGCTATTGATTTCAATGCACCTTTGAACTTTCTCAACAGTAGCGATGTTGATAATTTGTAAGGTTTTCAATAGATTATGAATGCAGTGTTTCTCTCCTCCATACCTTTTTATGCGTACAAACATTTAAATAGCTGTATCACCACATCCCTTGAAAATTCTACGAATGTTTATATGACCTGAAATAGACCTACTTAGTATGTGTGTGTGTTTGTGTATAATATATAGAGTGTCCTATAATCATTAGAACACTCCCATAAATAGCGTATTTTTAATATATCTAAAAATAGTTCTGTATTTACATTATTGAATTGACCAAAGCCTACTATTTGGAGTAGTTGATATTATATATCAGATGTTATAAAAATTCGCAGTAACGCGAAGTAATATATTTTTTTTTAATGGGACATTATATTTCATTTCATAAATTTGTTCATCCTGATTCACATGATATGTACGCATGAAATTCCATAGCTTTGTATTCGGATCATTAACAAATCAAAAATAATTTAAAAGTCATGTGTGTATGCCATTTGTTATCTCGTGAATCCAAATGCAAGTGTGCACCTAGAACTTTATCGTGGGGTTAAGTCAGGCAGCTAGCTGCAAGTGGGCACATAGCGAGGGAGGGAAACTTCTCAGTCCACTTTCTCCTCCCCCTTATGAACAAGTAGGTTCACGAGATAACGAATGGCCTATACATTTTTAGCTATAAATATGTATATGTATATATATATATATATATATAGCGTAACATTATAGTTCGTAAGTTAAGTGCTGTAGTTTATAATGATTTATGTTTTTAGGATGTGGTTTCCAAACCTGAAGAGCCAATCTCAAGTACAGATGCTGAAGTTCTATCACCTCCTGAAATAGTATCTGAGTCTCCGCCTGTCAAAACAGAAAAAGTACCTCTTCCTACACAGACGACTGTAACACGGTCTACTCGCAGGCGAAATTCAAATTTACAGGTTTGTTTAATATGTGTAGATATTTCCTTCTAAATGAGGGAGGAAGCAATAATGGATTATGTAGAATAAGTATATAACTTGGACTTTCTCCATTGTTGATGTTGAAAGTAGAATTCATAATGGTTCGAAGGTTGGCTCTATCTTCATCTTCACAAATGCAAAAAGTGTATTCTACTAATTGGAATCATTACAAATGGATAAATCCAGTCGGCAGTGGAAAAAGTTTAAACTATACCTTTTCTGTGTGACATTTGCTTCTAACGTTTTCAAGTTGAAATTACGATCTCTAATTTCTCCACAATTACGTCATAATTCAACATTTTTCCTAACAGCAGGCACTAGGTGGAGATTACAGATATGATTATTAGACATTGTGTGGCCTTAGGAAGCTAATTGTTTACGCTCACTCTGTATGCATATAGCTTCATGTGTGGTAATATGACACTGGGGTTAGTTTGGTACCAAGTATGAATGTTGCTTGAAATGTAGGTAAAATATAGCGCGTACTTTCATCTACAATATTGCAAGTTCTCTGAATTTTATGCATTATAATAAGGTTGCATTTCAGGTTCAGTTTTAAGTCTATTACGAAACTTTAAACTACTGTGGTCACAGAAAAGAGTTACAGAAATTAGTGTCGTGAAGTAAGCACTCTTGTTGAAAGCATATTATCGTGGAATCAATAAAATTTTTTCATATTTGTAGGAGATACAAGCAAAGAAAGAAGTAACAAAAACGCCTGTACAGAAACAACAACAACAAAGTCAAGTCAAGGAAAGAAGAAAATCTGAAGACAGTAAAAGCATACAGTCCAAAGGAAGAACAAGGTAAGCACATAACTAGAACCCAGATTTTTGTGTTCTATTACGTAGTAAAATATGGAGAAAATCCCCGAGATATATTACTAAATACAGGGTGTCCGGGACAAAATTTACCAATAAGAAAGTTTAATAACTCACCAAATAATTGATAGATGAAAATGCTGTTTGCGGGAATTGACAAAGGGACTTCCAAAGTTTCGAATGACCACTAATAAACTTCTATGTGTGCACCTCTTGTAGCACGACAGATGTCCAGGCGATATTCAAGTTCTTGCCATGTGTTTCGTAACATCTCTGGAGTGACAGTTGCACAAGCAGCGACAATTCTCCTACGCAAATCCTCCAAATCTGCCACTACAGTCTTGTACACAATGTTTTTTATGTATCCTCAAAAAAAGAAGTCCAGTGGGGTTAGGTCTGGGGATCTGGGAGGCCATGCTGTAGGTCACCTCGACCAATCCATCGCTGAGGAAAGCATTCATTCAAGTGATCTGTAACATGTAATGCATAATGAGGCGTAGCTCCGTCTTGTTGGAAAACATATCCCTGTGGAATTTGAGGAATGGCGTAATTTTGCAGCATATCAAGATACACATTTCCATTGATAGTGTTTACCACAAAAAAGAATGGTCCAATCACAGTTTCATGTGTAAGTCCGCACCAAACATAATCTTAGGGCTGTCTCTTTCCAATTCCCTCACTACATGCGGATTTTCTGATCCCCACATGCGACAATTATGCCTGTTGACGATCCCACAGACGTGGAAGGTGGACTCATCACTAAACACGACCTTCTGCAGATATCCATTTTCAATATCAATTTTCAACAGCATGTCACTAGCGAAATCGTATCGTGCAGGCAAGTCGTTTGGTTTCAACTTTTGAACCAATTGAATCTTGTATGCATGCAGACGTAACCTCTTGTGCAGAACATCGTGGATAGTTGACTTTGGAATTGCAAGTTCCCTGCTGGCACGGCGAACAGACTTACACGGGCTCCGTTGGAAAGCTTGCTGAATTCTGTCGACTTGCGCTTCTGTCACTTTCTTCCCGCGTGGTGTTTTCTCTACAAGAGAACCGGTCTCAAGAAGCTTTCTATGCCAAGTTATTATTGTGTGCCTATCTGGTGGTTGCTTCTCAGGCCACTGTTGTCTAAATCTTCTCTCCACTATCTTCGGATACTTGAATTCGGCAAGCCAATAGCAGCATTGAACTTTTTGTTACACTGTGAACGCCATTTTAATTACAGCTATGTCAACAACAATGATCAAATATTGCCAACATCACACATAAAACTTAAAATGTCCCTCTTTCATTTGCCGCAAATTTCATTTTCCTATCTCCATTATTACGAGAGTTATTAAACTTTCTTATTGGTAAATTTTGTCCCGGACACAGTGTATAGTAATTATAATTGTACATTAGCTCTATGGCATTTATTTTCAAAATGTTTAGTTTCTAAAAGCTATGAAATTAGACTAACGAGAATGTTTCCCTATGCAGTAATTGAATTTATTGATTTTGAATTGCAAAAAAATATACTAAAATTGGTAGTTTTATATTTCGTTGTGTGGTACAACCTGTTTTTAACAAATGAGGCCCTGGGGACCAAGTCACAGCAGTATAACTGTTCCATCAAAAATGGAGAAAATGCCATATTTTCATTATGCTGACATACATAAGCGTCATAATGTTTTTTAAACTTGTGCTTTCTGAATACATCAGAATGGCAGTAGTATTTGTTAGTATAACAGTTGTATAATAATTTTTCAATAATTTTTTTAGAAGTCGATCATCAGAAATTGATATCAAGGATCAGGAGGATGAAGATGAAGCTGAAGATGAAGATTCCGAAGCAGAAAGTTCTGATGACGAAAGCTGGAATTCTGAAGATGATCCAGATAGACTTTGGTGTATTTGCAAAAAGCCTCATAATAATCGGTTTATGATATGTTGTGATTCTTGTGAAGACTGGTTCCATGGCAAGTGTGTTGGAGTTACAAAAAGCATCGGTAAGTTACATTTTCCCCAACGTAATTTTTTTTTAATAAGGTACAGGAATTGTTTTTGTATTATAAGGTAATAGAATCTTGAATTAAGAAATTTGGAGGAAGATGAAAATAAATTTATCAATTTTAGTCTCATGAAGTTTGAATTTTTAATTCCTTGAATTATCGATATGTAAAATGTTATGTCTTGTTGATGAATTTGTGATACTGATACTTAAAAAAGGCAAGTTTGTGATTTTATTGTAAATGCATATTTTTAGGATCCATTTTTCTGCACTATACTACATGATGTATGAATTTTATCATATTTTGCTTATTAAATCCGAGAAAACTAAAGCAATATGCTTAATTTTATATTGGTGCTACAGTGTATTTCAAAAAGGACACAACCCAGCTACATTTAACTATACAAAAAATGTTAAAAATAGTTTCTTCTAGTTTGGAAGCAGATTCAATCCCGTTTTATGCCACTTGAAGCTACCTTATTTAATGTTTCTTCACTTATTTTCACTTTTTAAAAGCTCTACAGGAATAAAATCTAGAGGAATAATATTTGACAATCTTGCAAGCCAGAAGTCTTTCAAGATCAAGCAATAACTGAAAAATTCCTGAAATGTGACCATAGTTTCATTAACAGTATGACTGGTGGCGCCATATTGCTGAAACAAAAAATCTCGTTTATCCTCCTGCAACAATGCAATAAACTATTGATTTACATTATACTAAACCTCACCATTACATTAATAGTTATAGTATTATATATACTTGTGCAGCAAATGCTGCAAACTAAGTTCATTAGACGTTCAAATAGACATTTTTCAGATTTATTTTCAATAAAAAATATCAGACATTCTGAAAGTTATTTGCTTCCATCTCGTAATGAAAGATACTCTCTCTTGAGCCAATACTGAAGAGAACCATGCATATAAATATCTACACCACACCACCATTAAATATATGAAAAAGACCCAACCCCACTTGATTAATAACTATAAAAATATTTGATTTTTAATAATATTATTATCTTATGTAAGTTTTATAGCTTTCAGTAACATATACTATATATACTATATAGCCGCCACTCAGTAAAATATAGAAATCAAAATCTAATTAAAAAAAAAAAATTAAGTTGTTCTCTACATCTACTTATATAACCCCAAAACGTTTCACTTTCATATCATCAATATAGCATTAATATGTATAATTAATGAAAAATAGTCACATCATGGCATTAACTACAATAATATTTCATTTCTAATGGTAATAATGCCATCAAACCACTCAAGTTCTGTAGTTTTTAATATCCAATACACAGCAGTACCCAGAAAATTGCACACCACAGAATCGAACCTGTAAATTATTTTTAGTAAGTTAAGTTTTTAATAACCAATTTAATTTGAGCTCTAAATATGTCAGCATTCTTGCAGATCATGGCCTTCGTGTAATATTATTTACTGTAGTGTGTCTTTTGTTTTATTCTGAAATGCAATTAGCTACTTCTCAAAACTGACGGCAGATGGATTTTGGAAAATAGGAAAATTATGTTGAAAAATTGACATTTCACTAAAAGCTACTATTTTTCTGAAAAACTTTGAGATACAAGCTTCAAAATGAGGGGTCATTTATTAAAATCCGTTCAGCCATTTTCCCGTAATTTCCATTACCAGTACAAATTATATATATATATATATATATATATATATATATATATATATATATATACACACACACACATATACATACACACACATGTATATCCTGTTACGCAATAACGGTAGATTACATACCAAATTCCAGTTTTCTGTATGTGTAGTTCTCCTTCGTGATACTTTCTTACTATCGTGCACACTCCCACAAAATATATCAGTTAAATGCGATATTATTGACTTGTTCACTGCAAATTGAGGAAATTTCACCCAAAACTTATCCTGCACACATTTAATAAGTTTTAACATAACAAAAAATTCAGAAATGGAGATAATTGAAGGAAACTAGTGCATACTAAGATTATTTGAACTTCTTATTAAAGACAGCAATAAGTACTCATATTAAGCATGTGGAGAACTTGCTTTAGTGATGAGAGTAAAACTTTAATCCATTGTATTCAATAAAATGGAACAGGTTGTTATTTTGAAATTGTTCTTTTCCAGGTCAACAGATGGAGGAAAATGGTTTGGAGTGGTGTTGTCCAAATTGTACGAAAAAGAAAGAAGCAGAAGGTAAAGAAAAAGAACGAGAATCAAAGAAACAAAATAAGGTGGTCAAAGAGAAGGAAGTAAAGAAAGCCATCCCGAAAGATACTCCTAATAAAGATATACAAAAAGAAATACAAAAAGATGTTAAAGAACCAAGCAGCACTGAAGAAACTGCCGCACCACCGGTACAAAAACAACAGGCTAGGTGAGTTGAGTGTCCGAAACTTTATTAGGAAAACTTGAATATACAATAGAACTCCTCGCCACCAGCATAGCTCAGTTGGCTGAGGCGCTTGTATGCCAATGCGGAGTTGCACTCACATGTGGGTTCGATTCCCACTTGGACTAGGTTTTTCCGAGGTTTTCTCCAACAGTAAGGCGAAAGTCAGATAATCAATGGTGAATACTCTGCCTCATCTTACCAAATACCATCAATGCTAAATAACCCAGTAATTGATACAGTGTCGTAAAATAACAAAAAAAAAATCCTGTTTTGTAAGGACTGAAGAAAAAGTGATGTAAAATGAGGGAAATGTGTAGTTAAATGACTATATAGTATATGCATTGAAACTGTCAAGCAGGAAAAGGTAATTACCAGAATTGCATAAAAATACCTTTTCCAAAGTCTCCTTAGTACTGTACCATGTTACAAAATATCTGTAGATGCAATAACTAATGTTTGTGTCATTATGGCAGTTATCTTTAAATAATTTGAAAACGATTAGAAATATCTCAAAACATTCTTTTTCTTCTTCTTCTTGAAAATTTCTCATGATTTTGAGTACCTACATGACCCCCTTTCCATTTAAAATTTCAAAGTTGCATCCAAAATGGCGGCATTTGAGATAGCTGAGGGCTAGAATCGAATGTGTCACTGGTGGAGCATTTGGTCTTACAAATACTGGTAACACCTATAGTAATCGAAAATCAAGCATATGGAAGATATTTATATGGTTTCAGACTTTTGATTCACCCTGTATTATCCTATAACAACACTCCGTAAGAAAAATTACATTTCGTACTAATTCTTTTTGGAAAATAAATCAATTTTCGTTTGTTTTTCTTTTAGTTTTGCAATGATAAAATTTTCTTCGGTAAAATCGTAATACAGCGAACGCTAAGCTCCGCCCACGACCCCTTTCCACTTTTCCCCTATAAGCTCCCAACACACTCTAGCGGGAAAGAGTGGAAATAGGGGTTTAGGGTGGGGGTGACATCTAGCGGAGGAAAGTGGAACAAAAAAGAATGATTGCGGCGTCTAGGAAGCAAAACAGGAACTTCGTCCTGTCACCCTCTGTCCCTCTCTCTCCAGCCTCTCCTTCTCTGTTCCTTGCTCCATGTCTCTCTTTTTTTTTTTCTTATGACTTCGCAGTGTGTAGGATTCGATCTGGGTATGTTCCTAACGAAACGCTCGCACGCTTTTTGATCATGCTTTAGACCTCTCGGCTACCGAGGCTAGTTGATGGTAGAAGGGAAAATGAATCTATCTATGTTCAAGGGAACTACCATAACGTATTGCAGAAATACGATTGGTGCAAGGATTCATAGCGGGAGACAATGATGGAATGGCGTGGGGGACAATGACCATAGCGTGGGTAGAAAGTAGCGGGCTTGTGAATTTAGCTTGTGTCCAGCTTCGTGTACAGACGGAACCAAGTGTCGTGATGAGCCGTACCGAAGAAGTGTACTTGTTCCTCAAATTGTGCAGGGAGAATTTGAAGGCGGATACTATATGGTACTGTGAGGAGCATGGATTACAGCAGACGAGGCTCTGGTGACTATTGAGTTACTTCGAGGACAGTGCAAAGTTAACAGGTGAGTGTTGTTTTATGAAAAACCCACATTACATGTGGCTGTTGTCTAATGCGCCCAAATTTGTGCCCATTTGGTTGTGATGTGTTGTTGTCTAATGCGTAATTTGATTGTATTGTGTATTAGTACGTGTTAGTTCGAGGAAAAAACGTATTGTGTTGTAAAATATGAAATACATGCGAGGCGGTAGGCAGTGATCCACCGAAGCGAGACAGGTAGTAGAGCGAGAGAAAGCAGGCGAGCGAGGTGCTGAGCGGCGAGGGTGGGGATAACTTCCCCTACTGGCGTTCGCTGTTTCACGATTTAATCTTTTCTTCTCTAGTTCATAAGAGTATCTCATAGTATCGTCTCCATCTGTAGCAGAAAGATACCTTATATTTCCAATGCTGCAACTGCCTGTAAGTAATGGGAACAGCATCAAAATGATCATTACCCCACCATCATCGTCTTAAATATTTATGTACTGTGACTCAGAAATCCTGGACTTAGATGGTCTAATGATAATGCTTGTATCTGAACCAAAGGATCGCAAGTTCGATGTTGGGTGAAGGTTATGGTTTTTTTTTAGACAAAAAATTCTAAAGTACTGTACCGGTACAGCTTCTTTTGGGAGTAAAGGAAAGCCAGTATTATAGATGCTATGACACTGTCCCCAGTTCTCTGCGGTTACCGTATAGTCATTTAATAATGCTGGACACTCATAGAAGGACACAAGTAATATAGTGATATAGTGTGCAGTAGATAATAACTCCCCCCCCCCTTTTTTTCTTGCAGTTCTTCGAGTGATGGTATTATGTACTGTATAGTATGTAAAAAGGAAGCTCGACCAACTAGTATCTATTGCAGTGATACATGCATCTTGAAACACGCTCAAGAATCTCTGAGCTTAATCAACAAAGAAAAACCTTCAGCACCATCTTCATCATTGTCGGTAACAGCACAAAATGCCCGAAACCAGACTCAGGCATTACCATCTCGTGTACAAAATGATCAGCAAGTGCGCCCAGAGCAAAGCACAGCTTCTCCTCAAACACCACCAGCATCCGTACAGCTTCCAAGAGCTAAGCCTGACGCCAGAGTAATTGTGTTTGAAAGAAAGTCAGGAAGACTTTTAGCAGGTAAGTACAGACCACACATTTTTAACTGAAATGTTAGGGTTTCATGGTAATTGGATTAAAAATGAAAAGAGATTTCGGTTTTGTCATCTGTGTTGAGTGCTGATTTCTCTGACGTTTTCAAACTAGTAGCAAGTTTCATCATGAGTATAATATTCCCCAATGCCTTCGTAAACTGTGGTTGATTACTACTAACACTCCATGCAAATGATGCATCAGTATTCTTAATTTGTATTTATTTAATTCGACGTTCTCTTTTGGTTAGTGCAATCAACTGGACAAAGAAAACCATAAACCTATAAATCTTGAATATAAATAAAATTTAATAGATATTAACTTATTACCAAAATCAACTTTAGAAATTTCATAACAAAATCATCCTCATTGAAAAAAAAACCTTTTTGAATGTGGTATTGACCCTAAATCAAGAGCCCAATTACCTTTCTACTATTATTGTCCAACCTGACATGTTAGGTATGGCTGAGTTCAAGTGGACATCCCATATAGTGTTAAAAATGGCAGGTATGAGCATGTGAATGCATACTGGATTTTCACTTGTTATGCATTTATAACTGTTACTTTTCAATATTATGCTTAAAGTGTCATTTTCAAACTATGTAACAACTTGGAATCAGATTGTGAACTGGCAGTGGCTATCACTTCACTTGCAAAACATGCAGTGTAACACATTAATAATAGTATTCACTAGTGTTGTGGGATTTAATCTATTAATCTAATCGATTAATCGATCAATTTCTGTTGTAAGATTAATTGATAAAAAATATTTAATCGAATAATCAAATCGATTAAAATTATTAGGTTGTAGTTGATATTAATTATTATTTTGTTAATACAAACTCATACTAAGAATTCCGACAATAATTCTCTCTCGGAAATTGCTTACTTAAAAGCACAATAGTTCTGTTATTTTCTAACTGTAACCAGGTAGCATAGGGAAAATCTTTGCACAAAGACTTCAGAAAGAGATGGAGATATGAGGACAGTGACCTAGTCTACCTCTATTGAAAGTTGAAATACAATGCGAAACCCTTATTAAGTTTCATGGTTTTCCAAGAAAACTTCCACCTTGTTGTCAGCTATCTTCCTAGCATATAAAATACATACTTTTCTGGGATTCGCTCCCCTCATCCCTTTTAAATTATACATGTCTACACTGTGTGCAAGTGAGAGCGTAACTACCTTCCTCTTTTTAAAATCTGGTAATTCGATTACAATAGGGGTCAGTCTTTTGTTTCGACCACTGTAGTTTTGCAGTTCCAGTTTCTGTACTGAGTTTGTATATGAAGGTTGTGTGTTTAGTTTGATAAAGAAAAAAAATCAGTTTTCTTTGGTTTGTGAAGATTGTAAACTCCATTATGTCATATGAGAATTTGAGAGTCAAACTCTGTGAAATGTTTGGATTTAAATTGAACAATCGTAGAGAAGTGCTTGACAGAAAAAAAGTTTTTTCGTGTTTAGTCATCCAGGAAACATTGTTACTAAATGTAGAGCAGCACTTAATTCGGAGCATGTGAATGCACTCACATGTTTAAAATCATGGATGAACCAGTATTAACTAGGTGAGTCTTCATACGTTTTGTTATTTATGTTTGTCTCAAATATTCCCGGAGAAATTGACACAGTAAATTATAAGCCTCATAATAAATATGTAAGTAATTAAAATAGTTATTTTGTAATATAATGATACAATATATACAGATGTACAACATTTAATACTTATGCTTATCTCCAAACACAAATTAAATTTAACAATAATTGTGTATTACAGTACATTAAAACATTTTTTCAACTCGATCAAAACTCGATTAATCTATCGATTAAATTCAAATAGTTAATCAATTAAATATTTTGATCGATCAACAGCACTAGTATTCACTCATATTGTGGCAATATCTGGAAATGCTCTGTGCTTGCGTCTAAGCATAATTTAATACCTTTTTAGAAAGTTCTAGTTTACAGAAGCAAGTTTTTTGGAGTTTAAGGGATGATTTTTTCTAATATTTAAAATCTGGAAATTTAACTGAAACACTGTTTAAATTTTCTTATTTGCTTTTCAAGAGAGATACTGGAGAGCGAGAGAGCTAATGGCTTCATTGCCAGAGCCAAGCGTTTGATA
Source organism: Periplaneta americana (assembly GCF_040183065.1). Classification (NCBI taxonomy): domain Eukaryota; kingdom Metazoa; phylum Arthropoda; class Insecta; order Blattodea; family Blattidae; genus Periplaneta; species Periplaneta americana. Next base: position 157,374,498 of record NC_091119.1, read on the forward strand.
ACAACATCAACAATTTCCTTATGATTACAATCACACCATATGAGATTGAGACAACGATTATGAGTTTTGCCAAATTTAACTTCTCTTCTGCTGGCACCTGGCATCATTGTTTACAATTTCTTATCTAAAATAGATCTGATATTTCATTGATAATTCCATATGGAGCTCTCCTTTTGGTTTGGTGTTATCAGAAAATTTCCTTGACATATTTTGGCTTTTGTCTCTAGTGACTCAATTTTCACTAAATTTCATACACAAATAATAAAACTGTCATTATGAGGCATGTCATAATCTGCATGATCACACTCAGCAGCTAAGTTTTATTTTTCATACAGTTATCTAATCTTGGAAGCACACAATACAAATATGTTTTATTAACATAAAATATGCTGAATGTTAGCAGGCAGAATAACAATTGCTGCTGGTACATATCCTGCTTTCTGGTCATGTAAACATGTAAAAACAGCAGGTATTTATTCATCTGATCCTGGTTGCACTTAACATGTCAAGTTGGCTACAGCCATGGAAATACATTTTTATGGCAGTTTACAGTTTGGAATAGCCTAGCATGATGAGACCAACAGGGTAAACATCCTTAGGTCTTGTGTGTTGAGATCTTGACTTACATGCAAGTTATTCATAAAATATGTCAAAGAAGTAATTTCTTAGTAAGTGGTTAAAGACCCGAAAATTTCCTAAATTATTATGTAATTTTGAACAGTCTTTGTATTTTATTATAGCACATATTTCAGTTACTAAAACAGTATCAGAACTACCAGTAAAAATACTGTTACGCTTTCCAATGTAGCACATCTCTTATAGAATACTATAGAAATTTTACTTAAAAGAAACTTGTTTTCCTACAATATCTTTTCATTCACTTCCACTATCTTATTTTTATGCTACAGTAATAAAGGTAAAAGGATGGGCATCTAACATAGTATAAATAACAAGACGTTTGAGAACTGTACATCATTGTTTAGAGAGTTTGTGTTGGATTCTCTTGCAGGTGCAAATGCCCCTACAGCTGGGAACTTAAAGACTTGGTTGAAAGATAATCCAACTTTTGAAGTTGTACGTCCAGGAGTTATGCCAACAACTAAATTTTATAATCAGAGATCAGCTGCACAACTGAAGCCAGTACAAAATACAAAATCAATCCCAATGCAATCAAAACTTGTTGCAGTTCATCCCAAATCTCTCACACAGTCAAAACCTGTTGTGATACAATCAAAACCAGTGTCATCATCTAAGCTTCCTACATCTCCAAGTAAAATCCAGAAACCAGGAGTATCAAGTCTAACTGCGACTGTTGCAAAAGATGCAACCCTAAAAAGTGCCATAAAAATTGGTCAAGGAGTGAAATCACAAACAGGTACTCCAAAACCAGTAGTCAAATCTAGTGGAAATACTACAAATCCAGTTCAAGGAGGAAAGCCACCATCTGGTCCTGCAGTTTCTAAAGCTCCAGCAACATCTACTGTGAAGGAAAATACATCAAACAAAAGCCAGATACCTGTGGTGACCAAAAAGGTTGAGGTTAAACGTAGTTCATCAACATCATCCACAGAAACTCCAAAGAAGGAGGAAGAGAAACCTGCAGGACCAGAACCAATTCGAATTAATGTTCGAAAGACTTTACAAGAACTTCTTCAGACCAGAATTCAAGAATGCTCTGATCTCACTGTAGCTGAGGAAGAGGTCCAGAAAATAGCATTAAATATTGAAGAAGAAATGCATACATATTTCCGAGATACAGGAATAAAATACAAGTCTAAATATAGAAGTCTTGTTTTCAATATCAAAGATCCGAAAAACTTGACACTGTTTCGAAAAATTGCAGATAAGTCTGTTACACCTCATCAGTTGGTTCGGTTATCACCTGAAGAATTGGCTTCTCAAGAATTGGCTCAGTGGCGTGAACGAGAAGCAAAGCATCAGTTAGAAATGATTAGAAAGAATGAACTAGATTTGATGGCTCTCTCAAAAACATATGTAATGAAAACCCATAAAGGTGAACAAGTTATTGAAGCAGACGAGAGTTTGAAGACGGATGTTCCTGAATTAGTGGACCCATCATCGGTGCCAGATCTAGTGTCTGCACTAAATAACTCTGTCTCTTCAACAGTTGAGGATACTAGTTTAGAACAGGATAGAGGAAAGATTAAAGAAAAGGGAAAAGAAAGCAAAGATAAAGAGAAAAGAAGAGAGGACAGAGATCGAAGTTCAAAAGATCGCGAGAAATCTTCAAAACGAGAAGACAAGAAAAAAGATAGTCGTGACAGAGAACGCTCTAAAGATAAGGATGGCAGTAGGCATGAAAGTCGTCATGATAGTAATCGAAGTGACAGAGTTAGGAAGAGAAGTGGAGATCGAGGGAAGTCAAACAGCAGGAACAAGCGTCATCACCATCATCACAGTTCCTCCGATCGAGACAGGGACAGGAGCAGCAAGAAGGAGCGCCGGGACGAAGAGTTAAAGAAGGAAGAAATACGTGTGAAGAAGGAGGATGTGAAGAAGATCATCAAAGAAGAGAGCAAGGTAGGTATGAAATACATTATAAATTGAAAAAGAGAGAAAATATAGAAAAGTTAATTACTGTATTCAACAGCATGTATAATCATAGAAAACTCTTTAAGTGAATTTCAGACTAGTGGGACTCATTTAATTATTATAGTGGCTGTATTTTGAATTATATAAATTAAAATAATTCGACATTCTCAGTAAAGGATTTTTACGTGAAAAAATTCAAAATAGAACTTACTCTATGAGGGAAGTAAAGCTGTTGGTCTTATGTCACACAAAGTTTGTGTCGTATAAAAGAACAATGTGACATTCAACCAAAATTCTCAAACCAGCCATTATATCTAAATGCAGGAATGTTGTGAAAATTACTTAGTGCTGTCTCAATATCACAAAACCCGTGAAATTCATGGCCTCACAGACCTGTGTGGTTATTAGGGCTGAATTAGTATACTAAACCTTTAACTCCTACCCTGACTATTTCTTATAAGTTCCAGGAGATATTTCGTCACTATGGCATATATGTTTTTCCTGAATGTCGCCATATCATTGTATCATCTGCATTTATTAGAGTTTTAAGATCTGCATTTTCTGCCTTTACCTGTGACTTTATTCCCAATTCCGTCCACCAACGTAGCTCAGTCGGTTAAGGAGCTTGCCTGCCAATCCGGAGTTGTGCTTGGGCATGGATTTGATTCCCACTTTCCCAAATGTAAGGTAATTTATGGCGAATTCTCGGCCTCATGTCTCCAAATATCCTTTCACTATCACCAATCCCATCGACGCTAAATAACCTTGTAGTTGATACAGTGTCGTTAAATAACCAAGTAAAAAAAATTCGTCCATTACAATATTAAAGGTTTGTTCCAACATGGTTCAGACTCGATTCTGAACTACCTGCCCATGCACAGTAGCTCAATGTATGTTCTAACAAGACTAGAACTGATTCCGAACCGATACTGAACTCCCATTTACCTGTTTGGAACAAGTAAAATTGGTTCTCCATGAAGAGCAGGAACTGGGAATGCTGAACTATTGACGCATGCGCAGATAGTTTAATCTGAAGTTATGGTTAAAATGCTTCGAGACAAGAAGTTTAAAATAAAAAAAATAGTCTATCATGAGTGATTTGGAAAGTGACAGTGATATATTTATGACGAATTAAGTTGGGAAGATGAATATAATTTTAATATGAGAAGAAACTCCGAAGGCCATGAAAGAATAGTTCAAGAAACGTTCCAGCAATGTAAAATCTCGAACTAATTCTGAGACTATACACAACTGGTGCAGGCATCAAAAGAAGTTCGGTATTAGTTCGAAACGTGTTCTGAATTGCTTGCTGGAACAAATCTTAAATGAAACAAATCTGGTGATAGGACACTTCCTTGTCTTACTCCTACATCAGATTTGTTTTGAACCAATTTGTCATTCCTACTGGTGTCTTAATACAATTTTCACTTGTTTCACATGTTTTTATTTTTTTCAATTAAAATTTATTCTAAATTATCTAAAACTTTTCATATTTTTGTACAGTTTACACGATCATAGTCTATAAAAAATATGTATAAATCTTGTCTACATTTCCATTTCTTTTCAATAAGTTGTCTTAGGCAAAGGATTAAATCCACCATTGTTCTACCATTCCTGAAAGCATGTCGTTCTTTTCGAAGTGAGTTTCCAAAAACTTTCTTTATTATCTTATTAAATTTCGAAGCAGTGACACAGCAAAGTTATGCCTCTATACTTTTCACATTTTGTTTGTTCCCCTTTTCATGTACCCGTATTAGGACGACTATACCTTTCTGAAAATCACTTGATATCCCTCAATATTCATTGGAATATTCTATTTGTGCAATAGATTACATTTATTCTTGTAATTATTTGGTTACTAACTATCCTTATAGATGATTATAATATATGACAAATTTCATTTCTTGAATTTTCTTTCTCTCACTTTGTTGAACATCATCAGAACTTATAATATTTCACTGCTACTACACTTCACCATCTTAATTACTGCATGCTTAGTGCCACCTCTACTATACCTTTTCATTCTTTAATTGTGAAAGCATATTAATATAAAATACATATTAATCCAGTTCGTGGCATGATTAATCTTCCAGTACCAAGTCAACTTGTCTGTCACTCATGGCATGAAAGAACCATTTGCTCTAATTTCCGTCCTATTTTAATCTGAGGAAATTTGTAATAAATAATTGGAGTTGACGAAGTTTTAATATTCTTTCAAAATAGGGCTTCAAAACAGTTCATCTGGAAAGACACTCCATCATTTGAAAATGTAGTTAAGCTCCAACCATTCTACTAATGTTAGTAGTGAAACCATTGTGTTTTTTATTGATGGTTTCAGGTTACAGTTGATAGTAGAATTGAAGATGACAACAAAAATGAGATAAAGGCAGAAATTGAGAGCAAAATAAAATCAGACTCCTTACCAGATATTAAAGTAGAAGAGGACAGTGATTTGTCTGATAGAGAACCAAGCTCCACTGTAACAATAAAGACTCCAGACATAAATAATATTGACGATGGTTCGTCTATGGGAGCAGGAGCTTGTGCCACTGTGTGGAAGGGCTTTGTTAACATGCCAGATGTTGCAAAGTTCTTTACCACCGTACAAGTAGTGTCTGGTGATTCCCAAAATCTATGCAAGGACCTTCCTGATACAGTGGACATAGTTGGCAGGTATGTATGTTAACTTAAAATTTGAAATACGTGCTTCTTTCTGTAAAAATGTGCAGTTACATCAGCATGAAATACTTAGAAATATTTAGAGAAGTCTAGTGATACATCACTAAAATTGGACGGTGTTACGCATCAACAGGTTATGTGACATTCCGTTAGTTTCGAGAAAAACATGTGAGAAGATTTTGAAACATTTTTAATCCTGAATTCTTGCGGACTTGATAACCACACATATAATAATGTTCCAATACTGATTCATACTATGTGCATAAAAGTGAGTTATACGCACTATTATGGTTGATATTCCAGTATTGCACTTAGTCAATCGGTTAAGCTCCAAGATATAGACTTTAATAGTGCAATAAGCTTTATACAAAATAATTGGAACATTAATACTGGTAGGACAATATTGTGAACAATTTTATAGTATTTATAGCATCTTCAATCCATTACACATAATACATAGAGATATATTATTATCAAAGGTCCCAGAAAACAGCGGCCGGTCGTGCCCTGCGTGGTTCCTGCTGAGCGCGTAATCATTTCTCCAGCACTCCAATATATAACAGTACTAACAATAAATGTTCAATAATTTGGACTTACCATGCTCACAGTCGTTGCTGAAAATGGCCCCCATTTGCTGCCACACACAACTGACATCTTCTGATGAACGAATGAACAACACTCTGAAGTTTCACATCATTGATAGCTTGGATTTCTTCTTGTATATAGTCTTTTAGTTCATCTACAGAATGAGAATTTTTCCTATAAACCCTTCCTTTTAGTGTTACCCATAAATAAAAGTCATAGGGTGTTATATCTGGGCTTCGGTGTCTATGGATCAGTTTATGAATTCTGGTGTACATGAAATACAGTGCAATCGAAAAGTCCCTCCGCAGCTCTATTAGTTCTAGTAACCCTAGAACATAACCCTGTAGAAAGTTGGCACCCCCCCACCTCCCATTAATTCCGATTTGACAACCTCACACCTTTAGTCCATTATTTGCTTAGTGCCTAGTGCTGCCACGTGAATTCTCTACCAAATACACTTGAATTCTCTGCCTAGTGGATTCTCAGCTACACAAGTACTGCGGAGAGACTTCTCGATCACACTGTATAATTTGTAGTAAAAAATTGATAGTTCTTTATTTGGAAATAAAAACATAAAATGGAATGAAGTCAAAGTCGGTTCTAACGATTTATTTATTTGTTATTTGTTTGTTTATTTACCTCGCCAAATACCATTTTGCTGTCATCAGTTTCATCGACAAACCAATAAGCTTTCAGGTTGCATTGCATTTGAAACGGTAAAAAAAAATATTGCAGGATCCCTTGGTTTTAGAGAAACATATTGTTATATATGCAGAATTAGTTCTGCGAATTTTGTCACAGTAGTACTAATAGCCCAAGCCCCTATGCCAATCCAAGATCATTATCTGTAGTGAAGAGGACCTCATTGTTATAGGATTAGCAACCTTTGTAAACACATTTGTTATGCATGAGTGAACTAAAGCAAAATCTATATATTTTAACATTAGTGCCTCTTCTCAATGCCAATTTTCATAAATAAAAAAAGAAGAAATTATTGAAATATGCATATAGCCATCTTTATAATTTTATTTTTTATTTGTATTTGTATATGTTTAGCTTCATCATTTCTGCTGTTTACTATTAGAAAATGGCTGGGCTGGGTGAGACTAGCTCTATGAAAGTGTGGTAGTGAATGTGTTAATTGCTTTTGTCTACTTAAATAAACTGTACAAATGAACAAATATCTTAATTTTAGGAATATAAAGAATGTTGTGTAATCCAGAGAAGAGAGGTTAATTTTGTTTGGGTGCATATTAAATTATTTCTTTTAGGTATGTCTCCTGAATAATAGCTCTAGAAAATAAACTCTAAACTTAATATAATTCGCACCATGATAAAGTAACTGAATATCTGCAAAACTCATGAAGCATATAATGAGTATGTGTCACCTTCATGAAACACTCCTCTTTTCTCTCTCTCTTACTTCCAAGTAAATCTCGTGAAGTCACTGCACCACATTGCGATTTTTTTAGCTCCGGAGCTAACATATGTAGCAAAAGTACTAAGACATTTTTATTTAGGATTGCATTTTTGTTGCAGTTGGTGTATGAAGTATAGGAAAAGCATGATGAAGAAAATAATTCTTTATTTGACGAAAATACGTTTTCTTTTTTTTGACAGGATCATACCCGAAACAGTTTGGGACTACATCTCAAAAATGAAGAAGTCTGGAACCAAAGAAATATTGGTAATACGATTGACAGCTGCAAATGACGAGGAAAAGATACCTTACATCACATTATATACATATCTTAACATAAGAAATCGATTGGGAGTTGTGGGAAATGTTTCAAAGATGATAAAAGATTTTTACATAATGCCACTTGCAAGCCACAACCCAGTTCCTCAAGTTTTATTGCCACTAGATGGACCTGGTTTTGAAGATTACAGGCCACATTTATTGCTTGGCATATTAGTTAGAGCTCGTCGAAAGAGGCTTGCTCCAGAGCTAACATATGTGGCAAAGGTACCAAAACGTCCCCCACCATTACCTGCAGTATTGGAAACTCCAGAGAGAAGTTACACACCTCCATTACCTGGCACAGGAGATGATATCGGTAGCTTGACACCGCCCCATCCACCTCCTAACGTGACAGTGTCAGAATGCTATACACCACCACCGCATTCACCAAAACAGTCCTCTTTTGGTACCAGTAAATATCGTACAAATATAGATCCACGATTAATGCGAAAACCAGGCCCAGAAGTAGAACAGGAGACATGTATTGCAGATAAAGAAGAAGATGATGATGATTTGCCTCTTCCTGATAAGATCACCCCTTCAAGTACACCTAAATTTAATATGAATTCTATGGATGATGAAGATGATGATGATGCGCCGTATAGTCCTGGTGGTGGAATGGATGAAGATAATGGAGAATCTAGTGAAGATAATTTGCTTAGTACACCTAAGAATTCTTCTGATCTTCAGAGGAAAATGGAAGAATTAAATCGCAAAATAGAAGAACAGAAGCAGCAAATTCAGAACATAAGTAGTGCCATTGGAACTGATTCTGTTGGTGCGTCATCTGCAGGAGTGACAGGGGTTGAATCTTTGCAGGTAAGGTCATGCAAAATCTTATGTCATATGTTAAAGTGGTTTTATATTTTATCAGTGTCATATAATTGAGAAATGCTTTATGTAATTCATAATTCTTATCTTCGTTCTAAAAATGTTGAAAGAAACTACAGTGAAATCTCAGTAAGGGGACCGCATAAAAATAGCATATTAGCAAGAGTGGGTTATTTTTTTATTTTTTAAATTTCAAGGATTAAATAATGTAATTATGCAGGATAAAAGGTTATTTTATTTTCTTTCCTTTCAGAAAATGTCAGAACAAATACACTGTCTTATCAATTAAAGTGCCCTTTTATTAAAAAAGTCAAAAATTGTTTTCTGTCTTGCACTTGATCCAGTGTTATGAATACAGTCATTTGCATTTTCCACACGATATAAATCGGAAGTGGCATCAGTAATTTGACTACTAAAAACATAAATGAATGTACAAATCACAGACACTGCTGCATGGGCTTTGTTGCGAGAAGGATTTGGAATGTCTACTGCTTCTACTTTCTCTTCGTCAGGTCTTCACTGACAATGCGATTTAAAACTGCCCGCAAGGACAGGCTCTGAATACAGTAGTCTTGCAGGTACTCAGGGGTCGCATTCCATTCTGTTGTATTCACCAAACAAAGACTCCTACAAATCCTTGAATATGTAGGCACTAGCGGTAAATGTAGAAGTCCAGGAAAATTTTTTCAATATCCTTTAAAAGTGCGATATTTTAGAATTTACAGCAGATGAAAGAGTGTATTAAATGGGATGGTGAGCATATTAAGCAGTGGATTTTACATGGTTTTATATAGGGATGACAAGGGACCAAACGAAAAGAGCTTATAATGATGGATAGCATAACAAACGGGCGTGAATTATCGAGGTTTCACTGTATTTTCTACTAAGATAAATGAGAATAACACTTCAGTCACTGGATTTCTATTAAATTATTGTGTGTAATCTTCAAAAAGTTTAAATGAAATAAAGCAATTAAGTTTAATAAGATTTTTATGATGTTTTCGTGTGAAATTTGTGGATTTTTGCACAGTGTTAAGGTATTTAAACATCCCAACATTTTGCAGCTATGTAATGACTGGACTCCAAGGATTATGCACTAAAGAAATCGAAAAAATTGCATACATTTATGCACTAAAAAGTTGCTGAAATAGACCTTTATGCTAAAAATAAACCTTATGCAGTAAAAATTAGTGCTTAACCAAAATATTTCTTGAGTGGCTGCTTTATTCAGATCAAAAAATAAAATATTTTAAAATACAGTCAACTCTCAGTTATCCGTGGTAATAGATGGTAACCACCCCACAGATAAGCAAAAACACGATTAATATAAAATTAGCCATAACATACATACATACATACATACATACATACATACATACATATGTGTTCTGTGTATGAGATTTTTAGACTTTCACAGTAATTGTGTACAAAATAAGAATTTTGGGTTTTCAGCCATGTGTTATGTTGGGATTTAATATCTCAAGCATTTCAGTACTGCTAACAGCAGACATTTCCAAGTTGGCTCTGTGACGTCACACATCTCTGCTCTCGAGCATAGGAGAAGCATAGCTATAAGAGCAAAGTAGGGGAAGTGGCAGTGAAAAGGATGGAGATGTTTAAATAGCGGAGACACATTATCCTCCCTCATGTGTTCTACGAGCTCTGCTCCGAGAGGGGAAACACTCCGATGTCACAGGTTGACCAGTTGGAAATGACTGACTGGTTTCATCATTTTGTTATAGTCAAACGGCTACTTTGTTGGGTCTGTTATACCTGGCCAATCAAAACAACTGGATCTTCCTTTTTGAATATGAGTATGTTAAGAATAATGGTAGCATTATTTTTACATGCCACGAGGACTTTGATATAAGTAATATTTCTTGCAGATGTAAAGACACTTTTTTAATAATTATTGAATAATGTTAATTTGGGTTTTTTAGAGTTACTTAAAATTACAATATTTTCCTGTCTCATTTCTTAGCCATCTCTTCTAGTAGTTTTGTCATGGATTTTTCATCATTATTGAGAATATCTTCTATAGGTAATGTGGTAGTAACTACAGCGAAATTCACACCTTTATATAAGACTGATTTGATGAGCAAGCCAGATTAACAATAGTACTTACAACGAAATTATTTTTCTACTGAGTACCGGTATGGTGTTTATTGTATAGATTCCGAAACTTTTGTTGTTGTCTTTCATGGGTTACTTCAGTGGATTTGCAATTTTCCTAGGTTATCACATCAATTTGGTGATCTAGTTCAGTTTTTTTAATTAGCCAGATACTATAAACCTAATAGCGAAGACAATTGTCAAGGATTTAAGCTAGTATATTACCCTGATGATGGAACCTGTAACTAATTTCGAAACTTAAAATAGTAAGTCCCAGCATATGACAGAAAACTCAAACTTCTTCTAAAAATGTTATGTTAATTAATTAATGTGTGACTTTGTGGCAGGTATCTTCAATTATGCAAAGCTACATTATTGGAACTGGAGAAGAGACGCATGCTCCTGTATCAACAGACGCAGAAGATGAGAATGAAGCTTATAGTCCATCTCGATCATTCACCCCACCCACATCAGACTCCATCCCATTCATTGGAGTCCCGAGTGATCCTACTACATCTGTTCTTTCTTCTATACCTTCAAACATATCATTACCATCAAATCTCAGTGAAATTCTTGCCAGCATAAAGAAGCGTGAATCAGATGGTTCTTCTTTGAGTGTGGGAACTGGTAAAGGAATTAATCTTAAGGAAGATCCTATTGTCCAGAATTACACGAGTGGAAGATCCTCAGCTGATTTGGAGACTAAAACAGAAAGTGATGACCTAGCCTATATTCCACAAGAAGATGAAGCGTCTGTACCAAACCTTGAATCATATTCGCCTAATTCAACAACTGCCTCCCAGTCCAGTACATCAACTGCTCAAGCATCAAGTCTTCTTAATTCAGCTTCTTCAATCGTCCCAGCTTTATTATCACTGTCTACTCCTGTAGTTCATTCACCAGTTGCAAAGACAGAAGTGAGTCTTGTTAGAGATCCACGCCAGAAACAAACTGAAGCGACAAAATCAGCAAGCACACTAAGCTCCTTATCAGACGACGATCTGATTAAGAAGGCAATGGAAATGGAGCTGGCAACAGCAGCAGCAGAGAAGCAAAGTGCGTTGACAAATCCAACACTTCAGCAGCCTCTTCCTCCAGGAGTCGACAGCTTCCCGTCAGCAGCAACAGCAGCAGCACTGCCACCTCCACCACCACCGCCGCCGCCACCGCTACCTCCGATGAAACCCTCATCTACGTCTATAAAATCTCTTCCATCTGGCCAGCCACTACCTCCTGGCCTTGAGGATGAAGAGTATCCAACCTATTCATCGTCATATGCTCCTCCACCTCCTCCTCCCCCGCTTCCTCAAAGTAGTGCCCCACCACATACATTACAACCACCTCAGATTGCTCCACCTCCTCAGAATGTCAACTATTCTGTAAGGCATCCCAATCCGGTACCGTTCCACATGCCACCTCACCACTACAATCCCCCACCACCCCCGCCACCATCAGCGTACAATATAGGACCACCACAAGGAAGTAGTTACAGTGCTCCCTATGTGTCAGCACCACCAATGTTGTATGGTGGGAGTACAGCAAAAACTGCTCCGAAACCCATGGAAGACTCCAGAAACAAACGCAAGTTTCAGGATATGGATGAGGACATCCCAAGCTCTGAGAGAAGAGAATCATCCAAGAGTGGGCAGGGAAGAGAACCCTGGGATAAGAAGGTTCCTGTCCCTGTGCGAGGACGATATACCCCACGTGGTGGTATTAGGGGAGGAGGGAGTAGGTTTGGAGGTCGTGGTGGAGGTCCTCACTCACAAAGAGGCTATTTAAGGCCGCGTGGTGGAAGGAATGGGCCCCCACACCGGACACGATGGGGTCCACCTAATTCAGATGAAGACATGGGTAAGAAGCAGTCATCTCGTTATGATGCTAGTATTCGGTCTGAGTGGGACTCTCATATTAAAGAGTTTGAAGAGAAACAGCGTGAACGAACTAGAGAACTGAAGCACAGAGAGAGGGAAAGGGAGAGGGACAGGCCTTCCAGTAGGTCATACAGTAGTTCAAGAAGTAGCAAATGTAGAAACAGTGACATAGGTAGTGATGATTCGTCATAAATAGCAATGAAATGTAGTGCAAATTCACGGCTGCTCACAGAAACTGTGCGTCTGTGTCAGTTGGTCAGTCATTTCATGGTCATGTTGTGAATTAAGTGACGCTTGGATCTTAGATTTCCTTGTTGTTTAACAACAGTGTTGATACTCGGTATAGAATTAGGGATGGGAAAAGTAATCTTGAACAGTGCTTGTAATTTTCTCATCACATTCTAAGTCATTACAATCACTATGCAAATCATATTGTAAGTCATCAGGTCATTAACTTGCAAGAAATTTGTAACAAATATGTTTGTTATGCTTTGAAATAAAATTCTAGTGATACGAAGGTTAGATTTCCCATCCCTAATAATAATGAAATTGAATAATTTTCAGTGTTTTGCAAATCGGCTACAATTAAAAAAAAAAAAAGTGAAATAGTCTTGTATAAAATGGTCTCCTGAAAGTTAGCATGTGTGAAGGCTGAGTGTGATCAAAGATTGAACTAGATACCTTTGATACTTTTACACGTAATTTAAATATGCTAAACTTTGCACCTCATTTTTCTCTCTTTCTTTTAATTTCTGAGCATTTAGTTGGCATTATATTTTATGCTTCTGCCAATATATTGTGTGATATATATGTGTATGAGAAACAACCGTTTAAAAATATCGTCATTACACATGCTCCATTTTTTTATGTAAATATTAAAATTAAAAAAAAAACATTCACAGATACTTTTACATATTCATGGTGCATTATTTACTGTATAGTTATATTCCTTAGATTTGTTTTCTCCATTCTGACTGGTCTCACCTGTGTATTGTGAATATTAATATACTGCATGTACCTGAACCATCGTGTAAGTCCATTTACTTTAAACAAACACTGCCACGTTGAAAATAGAATGTCGTGGAGTGGGCTTTGTGAACATCTCTTTGATATAGTGTTTTTTTTATTCAGTCTATACACCATTTTATAAATATCCAAGACATAGAAACTAGAAGCTTTCGACTACTAAGTCATGAGGAAGAAAAATTATAAGTACTGAATCCATCTTTTCTTTAACCATCTTCGTCCATTATAAAAAATAATAGAATTCTTTTCGATACTATGCATTAATGTCATTAAAAATTATTTGTAAATTATAATAATTATATGCATGTGCAATATAATAAAATAATCTGTGCTAATAACTACCGAATACCAAACAAATGTTTGGCAATTAATATTAAAAATAAAATCTCCAATTAGCAATCACTGAATTCTGTACTTGAGTGTTACTTCTTCCGGTATTGCATCCATTCTGCATTGGAATATATCGTACATCGTGCTCATAGCACTGTTTATGCACAACATAACATAAGAAAACTAGGTTGTCTGAAATACATTATTAAAAAGAATTACTTGAATCATTTTTACTCAAAACTCAGTTCAAAAGTGGAAAAGAAAGGTAAATGTTATTCAGATTCAACATCTGCTCAATTTTCTATCCCTTCATGTTCACTCTTCAGAAATATCCATCTATAATCTAGTTTGGAAGTTCATTCTTCGAAAATGAACAGAAAAATGTAAGAGACTTGTTGAAAAAAAGATTTATCTAAGCAAATGTTAATAGCAGTAATGTGGTTAGGTTAGCAACTGTAACAAACATTTATTTTCCAAGTTGCAGTAAATAGTATATGAATTCAATTTTTTTAAATTAATTTCTGAAATATGATGTACATATAAAAATTTAATTAAACCATTTTATTGGCTTATTATATCACATGCCTGTTTTTGTTCAGTATATTTTTCTTTAGTATAGAAGTATCTCTAATATGTCATATAATTAATTATATGACATTAGTTCAAGATATATCTGCACAATAGAGTAACGATAACAGAACTATGTCCAATTTATTTGATTCAACAAATTCACAGCCTCACATAATGTAAAATTGACGTTTCTATAGAGTAGCATAAATGCTTTCATTCGTATTTTAAAAATTATGTATCTCGTTTTCACTTAGCTGAAACTTTCACGTAAACCTTTAGTCAAGCTTCAGCACAAATTCCCTTAAGGTTTAATTATTTCCTTACTTCTCAAAACAGAAGTCTTGTGAGGACTGAAAGTGTTGATAAATAAAGATATAGTACACCCTCTCTTATGAGCAGTGAAATTTATAGTTTTTTTTTTTTATCGCATAATTTCAAGTATATTCATTATTAGTTTTACACTATCGCCTCCCAGTTCGTTATTGTTGAGGACTTAGAGATGTTAAATTGGTTGGACAAAATATATGAACATTATTTTGTTTCCAGAGGCAATATGATACCAGCAGTCTTTGTAATGTGTTCCTACTCTATGGAGGTACATTTTACTGCACAGTATTAGGAGTCTTTGATTTCACTGGTGCAAATTATGTATATCATTCATTTCAATTTTATGCCAGTAAAATATTCAGCCAAAGAATAACATAACTAAGAGTGGAAATATAAAGTTTTATTTTATATTTTTCAGTTTTGTTCTGATTATATGAAGTACTGACGATTCTCTTCTTATTTTCTTACATTCTTTTAATCTATAAATTTACTGATCTCGTGTAAAATGAACTTGCACAGTATCATTTTGTCATCCGAAACTGTCATACAAATATATTCAAAGCTGAATTCATACATGGTATAATCAATTATTACAGCAGTGTAATTAACTGTTATAATTACACTATGCAGTAGGTAGCATCTTGCATGCTTTTATTTTATGTGAAATTAGCTTAAAAATAATTGCATATTTTCTGAAAGTCCTTTATTTCATGAATAATGTTGACTTTGTAAGTTTGGGTTGCTATTTTGTCAGAAATAAATATCAAAAAGTTTCTGAGCTGCGAGAAAAGTAAGAGTATTAAATTTGGCAAGGAAATAGTTTAACATATCAAACTATTCGATTTGCTCATACTAATATTTTTTTGGAGCACCATATTTATATCTTTTGGAGTAAAACCTTCTTTTTATGTATTTCACCTTTGTAAAAGAAGCAGAGCAGATTTTGTTTATATTATATTATAGTTTATATGTTTTGCAAAATTGATGTTATATATGTTAACTAAATTTTACTTCCAGTGCTGTTAACTAAATTTTACTTCCAGTCTTTTACAAATCGACAGACTGTATTCAGACTTCAGTCCTTCAAAAAAAATAAATATAAGATTCTGAGGACCTTAAGATCCTTGCCTATATTTGATATAAGCTTCATCTTATTTAATTTTTATTGCGTGAGAAAGACTTGCATATTCACTTTGCATTTCTTTCACATTATATCGAAGATAATTTTTCTAGCAGATTGTTTCATAAGAAGTAAAAGATTTAATCCAAACCAAAATAGTATGCAAATGCAAATCCTATTTTCTTACCACTGTGGCATTCCTTATTTTCTTTAGTTAATTAAATAGAATAAAATATTCAAAATTGTATTTATAGGTATAAATCATACAGTCTTGGTGCTTACACAATTGAAATTCTATTAATTTAATACTGATCAAAATATGAACATATCTAGTTTATTTGGATTCAGAGTAATTTAAAAGTCCTCTGGTTTTTATATTTAACTTTGGATTGTGACAGAATTAATTTTGACATTACGAGACATTTATTATTGCCTTCTGCAATCTCAGCAAAGTTTTCAATTATTTACTTACAGAAATTGGATCACAACATATTGATTAGTTTATAAGCCTAGTAAATAGCAACTAAGTAATTTGACCTTCCTCAGTTGGTCTGTCTAATTCATATCCTTTTTTCAACTTGTTCATCTCGTACTACAGTATGATATAAACTACTTGGTGATTGACATTTGTTCTAGAATGTATAGGGAAAACTAGGGAGGTCTGACCCATTTTAAGTGTTCTATTTTTTATTTTGTCAGAGGAAATCTTGTAAAATCAAATTAATTCTATTATAGGATAGGGAAAGCATTGAGTGACTTGAAAATAATTTTAGAAGCTGTCTACTGTGAACTCATATTATCTGTAAATATTTATTTTTATGAACTAATGCATAGCTGGTCAAATCTCCCCAGGTAAGGGAGGTTTGACCCACGTACAAAAAACCTTATAGAAGTGACAATTTCTACACATTATAAATACAGATTGACTTGAAATGAATTATAAAAGTAATACATAATTGAATTATGAAAACAAATTGCTATTTTTTGTTTTTGGAAAAAAAATCACTCAGAGTTGTCTGATTAAATGCTGTGTACTGGCCCGTTTTTTTTCCCTCTGGTACCTTTTTTACCTTTAACTACTGCGTATTCATAGGAAAATTTTATAAATTCTTTTGATGTTAGTTCATAATTCAGGTTGGATGCAACAATAAATTTTCGAGCTCGGTTTCCTCTTCATTACCGGTGGAGAAAATTTGGCAGCTGTTGTGATTTGCTTTAAATGTTGTCTTCTGTTCTTCTTTGACTTTAACTACCATCGTAACATTTTTCTACCTATGCCATATTCAACTGCAATTGC